>NW_020455573.1:223471-232404 GCF_003342845.1 Nothoprocta perdicaria
CCCTAATCTGTACTGATGCCTGGGGTTATTCCTCCCCAGGTGCAGGACCCTGCACTTGTCCTTATTGAACCTCATGAGGTTCAATGTGAAGTTAGGGTGAGCTCCCAGTTCAAACCTGGGCAAACCGCCTTACAGCAGGAATGAACCAAAACCAACAGCAGCAGCCGGGCTGTGCCCGGAGGACAGCACGGGGAACCCTGGCTTCCTTCCCTCARGCTGAAGGAGTTTAATCTAGCAACAGTATTTTTGCTATAGTCACCCTTTTTTCAAATATTACTATTGGAAAAGAGACTCCYGGAGAATGCGACACACTAACAAGGACTGTGCAGGACTAACGGATTGGTAGCAGTTTGGGCTGACTTTTTAATAAGTGACCAACAAATTGGGGCAGCCTCGAGATGACAGATGGCCTCAGGGAGGAAATGCTTCTGAAACTAGAGAAAACCCTGTGGAAGAGAAGTTAGTCTAAGGAGAGGTATATGGGTTCAGGACACCAGCAACACTGTGGGAACAGGTTGGTTTAGCCCTAGCATTTGAGCTTGGATATTATGTTCATTGCAGCGGGTTGGTTGGTCTGTCTGGCGAGCCGGCAGTCTTGTCAACGGGCTTCTTGTTTTGTTTTCACCCCACGAATGTTTTGCTGCTGTTGCGAGGGGATTCCTGGAGTGCGGAGCACGCGGTGAGCACGAGCACCCCAAGCACCCCGAGCAYCCCGGTGGAGTGGTGCCTGCGGGGCAGAGTGCCCTAACTCCAACCCTTGCGCTGCGGGCGCTGCGCTTCCCCTGGGGAAAGGGAGCGGCTGTGGAAGCAGCGGAGATCTCTCTGCTGGAGAGATCTCGCAGCAGGCACGCTTGGTCCCAGCTGCAGCCACAGCCGCTCCCCTCTCGCCTCCTCGCTGCTCCATGAGCCCGGCGGTGCTGCGGGCGGCAGGCAGCCRAGCCTGGGCTGTCCCTTCCCCGGGCGGAGGCGGCTCCGCTGCGCGGCACCGCGGGCTCCTGGCTGAGGCAGCGGCTGAGTCAGAGCCCCGGCCTCCTCCTCCGCGGCGGCCGGAGCAGGGAGCTCCCTTCCACACGCAGCCCGGCGCGGCTCCCGTGGGGCCGCAAGGGACAGCACGGGCCGGGGGCTGCTGCAGCCRCGTCGCTCAGCGCCGACCAGCTCCTTTCACCACGCGCACGGATCCTATTTGAAGATGTCCCGCATGCTATCTCCATCCCACGGCATTCTTTTGCCATTTTGCAACACCCTGATACATAATTAAGTTTAAAACATTCCATACATTTTTCTCTAAGATGAATACCAAATGTCCAATTGCATTTTTAAGCCATTTAAATTTTTAAAAAGCTGAGATAATTTGGTTAACAATTCGAGTCCCTGCCACTTCTGCTTTATCCAAATGAATCTCACAAGTAAAGCTTCAGCCACATGTTTTTGTTGGAATTGCCTTTGAGGAGGAAAGTGCATTTCTGGAGGAAACACCATCCACGTAGAGCCGTCCAGCGGCACTGACCTGATTTTCCCCTTGCTGGTCCGACGAGGTCTCTGCCCAACTGCTGCCCCCAGAGCTGCCCTGGCCGGAGTGGGCAGCAGGGGCTGTGGCACTGCCAGCTCTTGCCAAGCAATTTAAGGAAGCCCCATTCACTAGCACAGAAACTAAAGGAGCTTCACAGAAAGCAGGAACAGATTATGCCCACAGTGAAATGGTGCCTGTCTGTCCTCATTTCGTACAGGGCTCAGCATTAGGACAGTGCAGATGCTCTTGGTTTTGCCAGGTCCTAACAGCTGTGAGTTGCCTGGCTACAATAAACTGATTGATCTGTATATAAACACTTAGTTTGTGACACCTCCTTTACCCGCTGTGATCCAGCTGGCAATCCTGGCATGGGAAATCTTTTTCTTTTTAGGGATTTTGTTTCAAGAGGAGAAGTATCTTGTACCAGAGGTGATTGTGGCCATTCTGCACCTTGTCTCATGCCCAGCTCTAGGCCCCGGCTACTCACCCTGCAGCGGTGCCTGCTCAGCCCTGGGGACACGTCTCTCCTGCTGGGTTTTATGCACTGCCATTGGCACAAGGGACATGTCACATCGGGCACCTCCTGTCAAGATTTTCCTTGTCTTGGAAAGTTTAACATCAAAGGAATCATAAAGAAGGAAATAAAGTTCTCAGATAGGTAAGGGTTATTTTATTTCATGGCTAGGGTTTTCATGGCAACTACAGGGCTGAAAGAACAGCAGGAAGTAGGATGTAGATCAACGGAGTTGTTGGGAAGAAGATGGAGACAGTGGAGGCAGCGCTGAACAGAAAGGGGCTACATGGGAGAATGGAGACACCAACCAGGAGAGGGAGAAAATCTCCAGGGTAAAGCTGAGGAAAGCAGAGGACAGGTGTCTAACTGGCCTGTGGCTGACAGCCATTGTTTTCCCAGCTGTTTTCTGTATCTTGGTAGCTTTTCCCACCAGATAACACATCTTCTCCAATACGAGGAAATGAGCAATAGCAGAGTGACAGTGTAGAACTGTAATTTGTACCARAGCGGTGCAGAGGGGAGCTGGGGGACCTCCCACGCAGGTGGGTGGCAAAGGGGATTGAGCCCAGTCTGACACACGAGCACGGGGCGGAGGACCGACAGGGACAGTGAGTAAACAAATCCGCCAACAGGTCTCCGTGCAGCTGCTGGGGCTGYGCCGGGCCGGGAGGAGGTGACAACGCGGAGCTACGCGACGCTGCGYCGCGCATGAGGACGGCCGCGCTCCCCTGGCCCTCTGCAAGAAGCTGCTGGGAGCTGCRACACAGCAGGGAGCAGCTGCTGGTTTTTAATTCAGACCATGTGAATGCCTGGAAGAGGAGAGAGCCTATGRGCYGCTCCGGATGGCTGAGGTTCAAGCRGAGGCCGGGGCTGGGATGAAACGGGACATTCCACCAGGGAGGCTGCGGAGCAGCAGCCGACAGCTGAGTCTCCTCAGCGACGCGCCGGCCCCGGCCCACGCTCCCAGGTGCCCTCCGGGCTCTCCTGGCACAGAAAGGTCTGCATTTCTGGGTGACCTCCTAATCGCTGCGAGGTGACTCGGAGCCCCTCAGCCTTGCAAAAGGCTGGAGCAGGTCAGAAAGCAGGGCAGGATAAAACACTCTGCAGGGGCAGTGGGAATCCTTGATGCCCCGAGTACCTGATCTCAGCTAGGGGAAGGATAGTTCTTAACAAGATTCCATATTATGGCCCTCATGAGCAATGATGCAACAGTGAAATAGGAGTTTGGGTTCAGGCAGGAGCTAAAAAGATTGAAAAATGGTGGCTAAAGAGAGATAAAAATGGTACTTTCAAACAGGAGGAGCATTGCCACAAAYGCTGAAAGCTGAGCTCCCAGCGCCTAGGCTAAGAGCAGCGCTAGGCTTACGGATTCCTCTTGGCAGGAGCAAGGCCTGCAAGCTGCACACARCGGCCAGACGCATAGCAGGGCGAGGGAGGCTCCCGGCCTCGGTGCGAACGCCACCTCCCAGCCGGGGAGTTTGGTAACATTGATTTCCGGGGACCTAATCATGACTGCAGATTTATGTACATTGCGTAATTAGTGAAATTATGGCGCGATGGAACGAGACTAGCTAAGAACAAAGTCCTCTTCTTCACAAGCATCGAGAATATCAACTTCAACAGCTCCTGCCACTGCAACACTTCAGATCTGGTCTCTGTTTGCTGCTAAGGACAGACAACTTCTCCGTTACTGATCTTTTCACATCAATAAAGATAAAATCTGTCTAGAAGCTGGTCTGGAAATCCAGCACATTTTTTTTTTCTCCTGAAAATAGTACCATCTGGCATGCTAAACAGCTTAGGTGAGAAGGAGCTCTACTTCTGATGCAATCTTTGGTCCCCTAGAGGTGATTTTTCAGGGAGCTGAGACTATTGTTGAGCCCCCATAAAAAACGAAAATTTAATACTCATGAATTCAAGAGAAGTCTCATAAGAAACAGAATGCTCAAATTTCTTTGAACTGAGCAGCTAAAAAAATCCCTCAAGATCCAAAATCAGAGGTTGTTTTTAATAATTTTGGCTTTATCTCTTCAGGGCTCATTTCCTCTTTTTATGTGCTAGCACTAATGTCCCTGCAGAGGAACCTGATGGAGATCCAGCTTCTAAAAGTTGGTCTGTGAAGCACATGAGATCCTTAGATGACCTCTGCAGCAGAAAGGGAAAAAAAAGGAGGAAAAAAAAAAAAAAAAAAAAAAAAAAACACCAATGTTTACTTGATACTCCAAACCATAAATGAACAAATGATAACTAGCCCTGGCTCTACTCCTTTGTGCACCCTACTTGGATTGAGAGCTCATTTTGAACAGGACACACAGCTGTTAAAATGCTGACATGTGTTTCCTTATGATAGAGCAGTGCCAAAAGCAGAACTTGTTCAGAAAGACAAGCGATTTGATCATATTTTGGCAGAGATAAGAGGAAGCCGTATACAAGCATATTCCCTGCAGGGGCCAAACTGATTATTTGGAACTGCTTGGTATTCAAAAGAGTTGAAAAACTTTGGAGAGCCATTGAGGCCGTTTCTCATTTTTCACGACACAGTTCAGCTAAAGGGAACCACATCAGGGCTGTATAACTGAGATCAGCATCAGGCTCATTTTACAAAGGACTCATTTTATTTATTTATGTTTTTCTTTACATGTCTCCTACTCCAGCGCATTTCCAACTTCAGCATTAGTTTTTGTGGACTTTTTCCTCCACAGTCTTGTAAGACCAGAGAAAGTCTGTGCCCATTACGTAACCAAGAGCTGCGGAAACCCTGGGTTCAGTTTCTGTAAGAGGTGCGACACTGCTGGGAGCGAGCACAGGGCTAATGCTACTCCAGCTCAAGACAACGCTGGGTACATGGTTTACTTGGGCGACGCACAAAGGAAAGACTAAGGAGAAGAGAAAAAAAATCTGCTTTAATCCTATCTTTTTTTAAAAAAAGTCTGACAACCCAGGTACCTTTATCTCTTTCCTCTTTCTTGATATAAAAGGGATATTAGAGATCCAATTTCCACTAATATGTATTAAAATGTTTATAAAATGTATTGCATCAGGACCTGAGTGTTTTGGGCTCTGAGGTGCTCTGCATAGAGCCAACAGTTTAAGAGTTTCTAGTACACACACAATATATCAAGAATAAGAGCAAAGCTGCATCATCTCTGTGTCATTCTGAAGCTGAGAAGCTAAGGAATTTGTCAAGGATCATGAATCAGTAAGAGAATGGGCAACGAAAGCAAACTACCCTCAATGCTTCTTTTATTTGGGGCAGGAAAATGCTTGGAGATCCTTTCCCAAGAACGCACTGCAGGCCCATGAAGCACTGATATTCCTAAGGCAAAGTCTTCAGCTAAATTCTACTCAGAGTGCTCCAAGAAGCCACGAGTGAGTTGCTCTCCATACAGGCGCACTGATCCTGGACACATTCCCGTCCTCACTCATGCTGCAACAACCATCCCATGCACGCGGGCTGCARCAGGAGCCTCTGGGGCACCAAAGGTGGGTTCCCCACCCTCTTTACTCAAGGACAGCAAAAGGGTTAAGGCGCAGAGCATGCAGGCTACAAAGCAAGCCCTGCCTTGCGTGTGGGAGTAAATGTCATATCCCGCTGCACAGGGTATTTATAGCACAGCACTATTTGGGAACTGAAACTTTTCAATGGAGAGGTTTTCACAAGCAGTTCCTTCAGGTTTGAGCTCTAGCGAGTGCCACAGCTGAGGACCTCGTTTTAGAGATCCTGACTCTTCATTTGGCTCAATGTAGAAACGAAACAAGCAGGGTCACAATCCAGGGACCCAGAATTAAAATGCTTGAGCTTCCTCCAGCCAAAGGGCAGCCCACGTGAGTCCTGCAGCTGACCTATCAATCTCATGAGCCACAGGAGCAAGTCCTGCTTTGTCACACTGGCCCACGCTACCTGCTGGAGGAGCTCTTCCCACACGCGGGAGGCTCCCAGAGGAGCAGCCTCCAGTACAAGCACATGGCTCCTGGGGACACGCTTCCCTCCGCAACTTGCCTCACCCAGCATCCCCCAGCCCCTCAAATTACTCCACACAACTGGTGCCACGCATCTCCCCAGGGAGAAGCACTCCATTTAACACCAGATGCAAGTGAGGGGCTGAACTAACRACTACACTCAGAAATGTGACTGCGACCCAATGTACAAGGCAGTGACAGGCTGGCACCTCCTGTGCTGTTAGTTCAGCAACGCCCAGAGCAAGGGCCGGACTAAACTTYGAGACAAGGGATTAAGATGGGAGAGCATAGACCATGGCAACAAAAAGCTGGGAGCAGCAGTGTGCACTGGTACGAGGGTTAAGTGACATCTGCCACAGCAACTTAAGCTGGGCCGGAAGAATAACACTGGATACGGGAGACAAGATTGTAGGAGCTCTAAATCCTCAGCTCTAGATCCTCACTGAAGCCATCGTTGCTCAASGCTTGTCCTGGTTCAAATCCTTATACAACTCACTGTTTGGAACATGCTGCTGTTGACTCACAACATGCAGTAAGCCTCAAAAACTTGCAACACAGTTCAAAATAAAAGCTTCTTTTGAGCAGTGGTCTCAATATAACTGGGCCAGAAAGGAACAAAAAGGCCTTTTGTGAAACTCCGTTCTTGAAGCTTTAACTTTAATCACAGCACATATTCCAAGAAGTAGGTCTTGACCTTAYTGGGTCATCCAAAGGGAGAGCTATGCAGATTTTGTAGCAATTAACACATCTATTAGCACAATTCCTCCAAACTAGTTAGAAATGCCCTGTAAGGCTACACAGGTGAGGACCACAGCTGTATCTGCATTCACTCCATATGGCCTCACCCTGCTAACTACTTGTGAGTTTTACAGCTGCAATAGAAACCAAAGCCTGGTTGTACTTGTCCGTCTAATTACAAAGTAAGAATGGAGCAGAGGTTCCCGAGCCAGCACCAATCTCGCTTTTACCAGCTGGGTCRTTTCTGCCTTGCTGGGTTGGCCACATTGTTCTCACCCTGCTCCAAACACTTTTTCTGCTGCAGAGGTGTCAGAAGCGCTCCAGCAGACCAGCACACCATGTTATTTCTTACCAGCTTAATAGGATTCTTTACATGTTTGAGCTATCACTGTATGTAACAGAGACCACTTGCCTACTGCAGCACATATTACATTTACACTGTTTGTGCTTTCAAGACATTCTTTACAGTTCCAAGGGACCAACTTCTCTACCAGTAAGTTGACTGAGACCTCTGATTCATTGCRCATAGCTTAACCACAAGAGCAAAGCAGAGTATTCTGGATTTCAGTGTCAAACTCAGGCCTGTAACAAGTTCCACATGTGCCTCTCAAATCCCTCAACCCCCTGTATTTCCTTTCTGCCCTGTTCAGATAACAGCTGCACCTCCCATGATAAGTGTGGCTTAGTCAGAAGTCACAAAATAAGCGTTAAGATCCATTATGTTTTGTAAAAAGCACTGTTTCACATTCTTCCCAGTGTACTAGAACTGTCAAATATATGAGCTAGGGCCAAGCACTGGAGAAGTCCATAGAATAATCTCTTGACTAGAACATAACATGTGTGATACTGGCCTACTGTGCTGTTCAGCACTCCCAGTTTTGCTCTGTAACTGAGTGAGAGTGAATTACTTTTCAGCACTGTGTAATCCTAGTATTTTACAGGATAACCTGTATCTGCATGAAGCCAGTGTATGGGATCCTGCTTCTGCAAGTTTCAGGACTGCTCAAAGCATCATTGCAGTCAATATCATACAGAGCCCAGCTGCCACATCCATGAGTCATCCTGCTGCAAGGGGCACAGCATTTTAAATGTGACAAGAACAACCCAGATCCAAGCAGACTAAGCAAACACATCAAAACTCAATTTCCACCTCTGTTTAGAGCCCTGAAGTTATCTTCTTTTCCATCTTCCTCACTCCCTCATGCAAGGRATGGGAATTACTTCAAAGTCACCCTCAATTTTTATGTGGCAGCAGAGAATAATGCTAAAATCAAAATTGGAAAGAGAATTGTCACTTAATATCAAAAACATAGACTGAATCAGGAAAAATTCTCAACATCACCACTAACTCAACACTATTCAAAAAACATTTCCAGAAGAGCACTGCAAACTCCACCAATCACCTCAGCTGTGACTGCAAACAGAGGTGACTCATCCGYTTCGCTTCCATGCTCTCCATGCACCCCCAGAGTCCTGGAATGAGAAAGGAAGAAAGTTAATAGATTCCATGGGAGTAAGTGCTGAGGTCACAGCTTCTTAAGGCACAAGTAAGAGGACAGTTTAACTGCACCAAATCTCAAAAGAAATTAAAAACCAAAAGCACTTAGATACAGCACAACCACAGCAACTCTAGCCTCCCAAAGCAACACCCTTCTCCAATATATTTATCTGTACAGGTAGATTATTCCTTTATTCGTCTACTAGAGGTGAAAAAAGGGGGGAAAAAAAAAAAAGCAGCAGCCGTTCAGTTTTGTTCCAGCCACCTCACTCAAGCGTGGCCACAAGGGAGCCGCCCCAGAGGCCCAGGGGGAGCGTTACCAGCCGCCCCCCAGGCGCACTGTCACCCTCCTCTCCGCAGGCGCCTTTGGGAGGCGGCCAGGAGCGCTGCGCGGCCCAGCGTGGGCGGGAGGCCGAGCGCTTAACAGGAGGTACACAGGGCGGGGAAGAAAGCAGGCCCCTGGGCGAGGCGAGCGCCGGCAACAACGGAGCTCCCACGGGCGCCGGGAGCCCCGCGCGTTACCTCACGGGCGGCGCGCGGCCGTTTAACGGTCACTCGGCGCACGCGCACCTCCCCCCACCGCCGGGGCCCGGCCCGCGCCTGCGCACTGGGCGCCTTCCGCGCCGCTGCCCCGCCGGGGCCTCGCGCGCAGGCGCGGGGGGCGGGGGAGGCTTGCAGGAAGCCCCGCCCGCTTCTGGGAAAGCGGTGCCGCC
>NW_020455573.1:232817-257752 GCF_003342845.1 Nothoprocta perdicaria
CCTAGGCGCCGGACTCGGCCCTTTCCCGCTCGTGATTTCCCTGCTCTCCCTCGCGCGCCGTTTCGCGCTCCCCTCCGCCGGGCTCGCGGGAGCGGGTTTAGGATCCCCGCGCCCAAACACACAAGTGAATAAGATCGGAAGTTCGGTTAAACTGCCGCCCCGCTCGCTGCGCGGCCCCGCTCTTTCACAAAACCCCTTTTTTTCTTTTCCTCTTCTGGCAAAAAGGTTACGGCGCTTCGCTGCTGATTAATAAGCGGCTGCTGTGGTCGATCTCAGATGCTTCCTGTCTGCCGCGGCAGGCGCGTTAGAAACGTGTCCGGGCCCGGCGCGTGTCACGGGCGGCAGCCCGAAACGCGTGGCCATCAACAAGGCCTGGATCCTTCCGCAGCGCCTTTCCGGAGCCGGCTTGTGGCCTGGCGTTTGCAGCCTCCCGGCCGTGGCTCCGGGCAGGAGGGCAAGCGGAGCCGGGCTCGGACACGCGGCCGTCGTGCGCCGCGTCGCTGCCTCTCCACAAAGTGGAACCTAGTGCTGGCCCTGCCGCTGGATTCCTCGGGAATGAGTCATTTGCTATTAACTATTAAATTTTAACTGTTAGGAGAGATGGCGTCTCGGGATGGTCTGCTGCGGAGAAGGGCGATCCCGGACAAGTGTGTAACGGCCCCAGAGTGGGAGGGTTTGCGGGGCCTCGTCTAGCGATGCTGGAGGCAATGAACTTTGGAAGGAGGATCGGGATGAGTCGTGGCCGTGTTGAACAGGACRAGGTGGAGTAAGAGGGACGGGGCTCTCGTTAGCGCCCTAAGGACAAGCAGGGGAATGGGGCCAGGRCGTCCCTTCAGCCTTCCTAGGGCAACTTGGGAAGCTGCTGGCAAATACTGCTCCGCTTTGCTGGTGGAGACAGAAGGAGAAAGGTCGGGAAGAGCGGAAGTCTCCCAAGCTCCGAGCAGAGCAGCTGGCTCTGAATAGCAGAGACCTGGTTTAGGGAAAGGTCTGGAGATGCTGTGGAAGGGAGACCACAGGATGCACTGGTGGAGCAACGGTGAGAGCCCCAGGCATGGGGGGACTGAAATCTGTAGTCTTTTTAAATGGTCTTTTGTAACTGTGTTTTAGTAGCATCAACTTGCTAAGCCCTGAAGAACGTGGAACAGTGCAGGTCTGATACGTGGTTCGTAGATGCTGCTGTTAAAGTGGGAATTTCTCTGATATTGCTCAGTGTGGACAGAGAAATTAGTCTTTTTTTCACATCTCTTGCATAAAATCATACTAGTTGAGTTTTGCAATGTGGAGAATGAATTAAGCTGCTGTAGAAATGCYCCTGTCCTTTACGGATATAACAGAACTCTTGTTTTTGCCGGCGTTCTGACACTGCTGCTCTCCCGTTGCTTTTCGTGGTGTATTGGTGAGCATGAACTGAAAATCTCCAGCCGCACAGCGGTGCCTGGTGATAACGGGTGAAAGTTTCGTCTTCTACCTGCACCGCATTGATTTTAGGGAGCRCTTGCGGTTCGCATCGGAAATTGCCCATTTAAGTGCTTATATCTTGAGGAAATAGCTTCTCTCTGCAAATGGGCCTTAAAAGTCGGGATATTTTTAAGCTGTGTATAAACAGCAAAGTTGGACTTGAAAACAGAGCGTTGTCAGCCTCAAGCTTGGGAATCATGCTTTCCGTAATGGTTGTTCACAGGGCAGTCTGGAGAAATGAGGTGCCCTGAGTGAATTGGGCTGCAGTGACGTTCATGAACTTGGGAGAAGCGGCGTTTTTCGTGTCCTCGCTCAAGGACATGCCCCAGCATGAAAAGAATGGGTTAGGGGTGAGTTGTACCCACGTTTACACTGCAGGAGATATTGGGATACCTCTGGAATTTCAGACACTGGTTAAACACAATCAAATACTTGTCTACATACTGTCTGTATCCAAACTGCTGCAATATATTAACATCTGGCAGCTGAAAGGAGAGTTGAAGCTTATTGTCCCACTGTTTATAGTAAGCAACATAAATGACTGAAACGGGATTTTGAAGTATTTGCTGTCAAACCACTTGAAAGAATATGTTTGCATATTTATTATCACTTATAACCCACCTTTCTCATGACCGTGATCCTGATAGTGAAACCCTCCAAACTGTGAGTCCTGGTAGGGTTTTGGTAGAAGCTACTGGTGATCTTCAGGTCAGCCTTGGTGTTTGAGAGCACAGGAGGGACCAAGAGGCACCAGCCAAGATGCCCCTTTGCAGACACAAGGATATCGTGGCCAAGCAGGAGGAGGAGAAGACCATGCACGTTCTGGATGAAAACCACTGATCTGGCTCCCCAGTATTATAATCAGCCAGGCACTCTGTTTGTTTTGCTTCTGGGCCTCGTAGCTATCAGGTTTTCTCCTAAATTTCAAGCAGCATTCAGTATGGTTTAAGGTAGGGCTATGTATTGTGTACTATAGCTTCTTTTTTCTTTTTTTCTTTTTTTCTTTTTTTTTTTTTTCTTTTTTTCTCTTTTGCTCCCTTCTGAGGCAAATTGAAACTTCTCTCTTGCTGACTGTACCGAGCTTGTTTAAATAACAACCTCATACCCATGCGACAATAATACGCCTTAAACTGACACGGCTGAAAACGGAACCTTCTTAATTT
The DNA here is from genome assembly GCF_003342845.1 of Nothoprocta perdicaria. Classification (NCBI taxonomy): domain Eukaryota; kingdom Metazoa; phylum Chordata; class Aves; order Tinamiformes; family Tinamidae; genus Nothoprocta; species Nothoprocta perdicaria. The sequence goes on from NW_020455573.1 coordinate 235,439, forward strand.
CAGTTCCATCCGAAACATGGGCAGGGAAGATCATCTACGCTCCCCAAGCAGAGTGAGGCAAGATGAGGAGTCCCAGACAAACGGAAGAAGCTCCTTGGGCTTGAGGGAGCACCGTGAATATTTCTACCTCATGGGCACTGGATATTTAATGTAATTCATTTTGCAACGTGTATTGATGATAAGATTTTCTTTCTTTAGCCAATACTCAAGATGGATTCTCAGATATTCTCAGATACCTCCTGACAGAGCTACAGTTGTCGGAAGTTGAAGGWCCCTAAAGGCTTAGCATCATTTTTTGGGCTGAGGCTCCAGGTTACCGCAATGGATAAATTCCTGCTCTTGGCCAACATTGCCTTTTTTTGCAGCGATCAGTAAAGCAACATTGCTACAATTTTACTTAGWTGTTCCAATAAGGCAATAGCAGCTGCAAAAGCGAGGGCTGCCCTAAGTTAATGCGTTGTGCATTGAACTCTTCTCAATAAGGAAGTGGGAAACCTCACTGAGACAACATGATTTTTTTTTCTCAAACTAAATGTCAATCTGAAACTGCTACCGAACATTAGCACTCAATCCAGGAGAAGAAATCTACATGCTTTGAAGCCAATATATGAAGTTTTTGGTGTATTTTAACGCTCTTACCCAAGTCTKTCTTTCTTTCTTAAGCGAAATACARGTCTGTTCCACAAAATGTGGCCTAAAGTTCTCCAAAGAGCAGCTTGGCAAGGGAGACTGGGCCAAGCAGAGCRCGCAGGGTCGGATGCTGTGATGTTCTGCAGAGCACTTAGGGGTGTTTGCCCTGCTTTGTCCAGGTGCGCGTCTCTCTGGGTGCAAAGCAACCTCATTTAGCAAYGAAACGGTCTTTGAAGGTCCCAGCTACAAGTCACTTGCGGTGGAAGCAGCCGGCGTTGGGATGGAAGATCTGCCGAGGATGAACCTTGGCTTGTTTGAAGAAGGATGGGAGAGGGAGGGGATTTTCAAGGGAGTGGTGAGCACAAGGGTGCCCCTTGTCTCAGGAGGGTTTGAGCGTCCCCTTCGTTGTGACTCCCTGCACGTCTGGGGTGGCKTGTCCTCTACGATGGGCTGCCACCGGAGCGTGGACGTTATCTGAGGAAGGAGTTGCCGCTGCCGCCAGCCAGTGTCTCCGMAACGTGAGTGATGCTGTGCCCGGCTTTCGTGCTCTCAAAACGTTCTTTCTGTTTTAYGGCAGCGAGAGCTAACAGAGAACTAGATGAGAGTGTGAGATCGTAGCAAAGATAAGGGCAAGGAGCTTGCAAAGGCCCCGTGTGGGCGAAGGATGCAGTTTGCCTCTGTCTGCTGTGTTACCTGATGACTTTCTCTTCCTTCGGTGTACGCAGGACTTTGCTGCCTTTGAGGGAGGAAGAAAATTGGCAATTTTGGAATCAAGAATTACAGTTGAACCTACATGACTTGGTCAAGGGGAAGGAAAGCTTTAAAAACCAAAGGAGCAGTTTTGGGGAAGAAGCAATGACCCTCCAGCTCCACAGCTTGTGGCTCCCAGTGTTGACTCTATAAATTATGGCTGTCCATGGAAATGCCCATTGTGCTGGCAGGTAAAGGGGCCCCCAAAGCCACTCTTCCAGCATGTCTCACCTTGGGTAAAGCCTCTCCTCACCGATCTTGCTGTGGACTTCAGGTATCCAGGCCGCATTCCCAAGGCTTCCWTTTATCAAAAAGCTTCCTTTTATCAAAAAGCTTCCTTTTATCAAAAGCTTTATCAAAAAATAGCTATGCACAGTATGAATGGGACTTGCAATCGCCCCCCCAAAGGGGCAGTGAGATGAGTCTGCCTTGTTCAATGTGAAATATTGCCCGCAGGAAAATTATGCCTCCATGAGTCCTGAAAAGCTCAGGCTTCTAAAAATCACAGCTTCTCCCCAAATTCAAATTGCATACTGTAAAGTAGTTGGGTTTCTGCTTCTCCCATGGACCTGAAAATTCTGTGGAAACTGTTAAACCGGGCCGGGCTTGCAGTGCCGGTGCCTACGCAGCCTCCTTAGGCCTGAGTCACGCATTAAGCCGGCTGCTCCGCGCCGGCCTGGACGACGTTGCTTTTACAGGAACTATCCCTGCTTTTTTTTTTGCACTTGGCAAGCGAAGCACCTACTTTGTTGACTTCAGTCTCAGTGATATTTCTAGGTTGCTCTTTTCCGTTTCAGACTTGCGATCCTGCCTCTCCGCTCTCTCTGTTGTCTTTGAATTCAGGCTGGGGGCGATGGGCAGAACCCTGCGCTGCTGGGCAGGGGCACCAGCTTTGCCCTGCAGCCCTTCAAGGTGAGGAGCAGGCAAGGAGAAAGAGAGTTAATGCAAATCGGGAGAGAGTGAGTACAAAAATAGCTCTGAACTTGTCAGTTTGGTCACTGGTGGCTTGGGTTAGTCATCTGGCAGGCTGCCTCTCTGCTGCTCCCAGGGATTATTTTACAGCGCTGAGATTTGACATAATTTCTGGAGCGGAGAGGCGGGGGGCGCCGGGGGCCCCGTCATCGGTGCTGCTCTGGCCGCAGCTGTTCCGTGTTGCTCCGTGTGCCCGCATTGACGCCTCTTGTCTACCTGCCAGGTTGTTGGGTGACTCACTGCGAATCGCCCAGGCTCCTGCCCTTGGCTCCCAACCCTCCCTCCTGCTTCCCCTGCTGGCGCCGAGCACCCTTTGGTGCCCGGTCTGGAGCTTTCCCCGCTCAGCCTCGTGTTGCTGGCCTTGTTGCCCCTGGGAAACAGATTGAAAAATAAAGGGAAAAAAAAAAAAAAAAAAGAGAGAAAAGCAAATCCCTGTTGCAGATTCAACCCTCACGGGACGTGCTCTGGTAACAGTTCCGTTCACTTGTGTTTGGTGGCTGCCGCTTTGCTGCGGCCGGGTCGGGGATGCTGGACGCCGGGACGCGCTCCCTCGGCATTGTGCGTTTTCGTGCCGGGTTTAATGATGGAGATGTTTGCGTTCAGCCTTCACACCTGAACTGTGAGAGGGCTGTGGGACGAGGAAATGACCCTRTGGCTAAGGGGTGAGAAAGCGTGTTCTGGCTGAAGGGAAAGCGGCTGCGTTCTGCCTTTCTTGGAATGCAGGGTAGGGGGCACGGGAGCTCAACCGGAGCCTGATTTCCTGCGGTCTTGTGCTCAGGGGGTTTGTAGGAAACTCCTAACTCCACACATTGCTGATTCCCCACGATACCCCCTTATCCTGCCTTGCTCCCAGGCTTCCTTAATGCTTCTCCTTTTCCATCCTCATGTCCCTCCCACCTTGCTCTGTTTTGCCAACTGGCCAAGACTGGGCGAGTGCTKGTGCTTTGTCTGGAGCTCCCTTTGCACTAGCTGGTCGGCTAGAGCCCGGCCTGATTGACTCGCCAGCCGCTGCCATGCGGAGGGGACAGGACCTGACCTTGACCTTCCTCTTTTTCCAGCTCCCTCATACTCCTTTTCCCAACATCAACTTTAACCTGATTAACATTAGCCTGATATACAGGCTTCTTTTTAGTTGCCTGAGGATTTCAAAGCTATTGGCAAGCAAGGGGCAGGCAGGGTGCRCGGGAGGAGCTGTGGGCAGGCGGGCGCGTTGCCCAGCCCTACTTCATTGGAAGGAAAAATGGGGAACGGATCTGAGAGTGTCTGAGTCCAAGGAATACAAAAATGAGCAGTATTTTCTGAACGTTTAGGTGGTTTGTATTGTAGGGACACAGGGTAATTTCTGCTAGATGCACAGAGAATATGCAGCCAGTGGATCTGATCTCTCGTGTCTCTTCTTTTTGTGAGTATTCTTCTGGTTTAAGAAGAGCTCCCTCTTCTATGTYACTCCATCTGTATTTAAGCTATGGGAATATAACAAGAAATCCATTTTGTATTGAAACCTAARTGGTCTCAGTACTAAACTAATGGTTTAGTACTGAAGATAACACTGATTGTTCATCTCTTCTGTTGTATCAGTCAGGGGTGGTGAGCTGGCAGTCCTGGCTTCTTATTTAGCTTCTTCATCAGAGCTTGGGTAGGACCTTGATTGGGATAAATTATTTTGTAACTGATACCTTCAGCTGCCTTCTTCCTCGTGAAATTGAAGCCACTCCTGCCTGTGAAGCTGTATCATAACCAGTGTTTTTTGTCGTTGTTACTCAGTGCCTCTCTGAACCTGTGAAATGGCAGTGATGGGAATTACATGCCAAGGAGCTCCTGACCCGAACATCAAGCACAAGAAGGAGCTCACAACAACGAAGGGAYTGAACGAGACAGTGAGTGAAAAGCAGAGCAGTGTCTGCAAAGTAGAAGATTCCAAGAAGGTCACCTTTCACAGTCCTTGGAAAATCCTGAATGATGTAATCACCAAAGGAACAGCAAAAGAAGAAACAGAAGGCGGCTCTGCATCGATTTCTATTATTGCCCAGGCAGAATGTGAGTAGCAGGGCGGTTTGCTCTTCATTGAGAAAAAGGCATGTGTAACACGGTGTGCAATTTCGCTCACTTTGAGCTCCTGGAGAGCTGAGCTGAGTTCTATTTGTAATCCCAAGTGGGGTGGAATTGGTGACACATCCCAGTCTCTATTTAGGCAGCTCATGAAATCTCTTAATAATGTGGCAGCATCTACTGAATAAAGCAGAAATAACAGCCATATGGCCATAACAACCAGCTTTGCTGACTACAAATGTGTCCCACCGCATCGTCTATTTTTGATTGACTGCTGAAAGGTGTTAAAAAACAGCTTTTGGGTGAGAAAGAGCTTGTGGCATCAAGGGATCACAGTGCTGGGAAGAAATCTAATGCTGGGGGAGGAAGAACGTGCTGCAGGGACGTGGCGTGACCGTGTGTGGTGATGTTCGCGTCTGGATCGCYGCTTGGGTCAGCAGGGTGCCCGAGGGGCTCCTCAGGCCAGTTCTTACCAACGTGTGTCCTGTTCTCTTCACGCAGGTGAAAATAGCCAAGAGTTCAGCCCTACTTTATCCGAGAGATCCTTCATTGCCCACAGTAAGCGCTACAGGTAGGAGGTCTCTTAATACAAACGCCCAGCGTCGCTGTTCTGTGCACTGACTTGTTTCAAATCGCGCTAGCTCTGTGTACGTGCACCTTTTTGCTCCAGAACTCCTCCTTCTTGAAGAAGCTTTTGCTAAGGATGTGTCTTTTTCCCAAGAATCTTCTTCAAAACCTTTTTGTATGAGGAAGAAATAGAAGTGCACACCGCTCAAAATACCTTGCGTGTATCCAATTACCAATGACTGCTCTTTTGTTAACCCTTGTAATCTGCCTGGGTATCTAGGTTGGTGGGTTTGTTTCAAAACGAAGGCCAAGAGATCTTTTTCATGTGAGGTTCATGGGCCTGAAGTAGAAAGATTCAAGGCGCAATTTTTGGTCTTCTCTAACTGAAATTGGGAAATAGAATAAGATGCTGCCTGGTCTGTGGCAGATTTCAGGTGCTGAATCTGGCCTTGTGAGGTTTGMCATCGCCCACTAAGTTCATAACACTGCCCCATGAAGCAGCTGCAGAGAGGCAGAGTGGGGCAGTTCTTGGGGGATGTGTGTGGCAGGCACAGCAGGGCCCCAGCTCTGCTTGCTGCATCTGGTAAGCGTTGAATGGTGCCCCGAGACAGCAGAGAACCGTGGAGGAGGCTGAGCTGGCTGTGAGCTCTGTCACTGTTCCATAAAGGCAGAGAACTGTTGCAAGGATCAACAGAACAATTACAGTTTCTTCATTTGAAGATGAGTTTTCCTGTTTCCTTTCACAACTATCAAGATTGTATTGAATAACTGCAAGCAAATATTCTTCTTTAGAGATTCATCGGTTTGCATAGGCCCCCACRTATTGTTCTGGCCAGCGCTGCTTTATATACGTATGATTTCCTAAAAAAGGGATTGTAGCATTATAATAATTGAGCTCTACATGCCAGCAGTTTTTGGCTCTTTGAAGCTGTTTAATTTCAGTTCCCTTAGTCACCATTTTCTCTTGGTGCACAGATTAAATATATTCGAATAGAGAAGATGTTTATATTGTAAGTGCTTTTATTATTTTTAACAAAACTTTTAAATAGATTTTATTTATATTTGACATATTTATGCCCTAGAACTCACAGCCATACGTTGTCCCAAAGTGACCTGGAACAGGTCACTGTTCTTTCACTGTCTTTCACTGTCTTTCACTTTTTCACTGCTTTTCACTGTCTGCTCTGCCCTCTAGTCCTGCTGTTCTGTGAAGAATTTGTGAGTGCTGCACAGACAATACTTTGTGTTCTTTTTTTTCTTTCCTCCTCTCCCCTTGTACTTATTGTCTTAAAATGATTCTGCTTTGATGTCAAAAATCTGATTTGTTGCATTTTAGAATGCATTTTCCATTCTTAAAAATCTCCAAAGACAGTATTGCWAATTCTCATTCCTGTTCTGTTGTTAATTGAAAGTATGCTTCTTACCATCAGATTTAAAGGACTTTATGACTTTGTGCTCTTTTATTTTTTCCATAGCCGGTCAGACAGTCTTGATCAAATCCCTAACAATGTGGCCCACGCAACGGAGGGGAAGATGGCGCCGACCTGTTGGAGAGGGAGGCATCGTGGTAAAAACAGAAAGAAACGGCATAAAAAAAGATCCAAGCTGAAAATACAAACAGTAGCTGCTGGCAGACGTGGTCCCAGAACTCCAGAACAGGAAAGCTGCGCCCCAATTCCAGTCCAGGTGCGCGCCGGTTTTACACACTGCGTTTGTATTGTTGGGTCCCCTGCGAGCTGCTACAGTTCTTGACTGAATTTTGGGAGGCTTCACTGAGGTTCCTGCTCAGTTGTCCTGTTTTGTTTTCTAGGAGGATGAAGCACACCAAAGTACTCTCTACAGAAACAATTTTTGGGTTTCAGAACTTGGCAAGGATTTGGCCTATGACCCCCTGCTGTTTGAGAAACCTGGGAAACTTCTGTCCGCTGGCAAAGTCCCTTCACCAAGGAGCCAGTACAAAACAGAACTGCACAAGCTGATCAGCCCTGTTCAGTGCCTTAGTCATGTTTGGAAACGTCACTATCAGAGGGACAGTGTTCCACAGCCTGAAACGCTTCACCCTTTCCCATACAACATAATACCTCCTCATTTCCCACCCCTGGAGAGTCCTCTCCATGCCATGAAACTTAATGCACTGGGAACATACTGCCCTGGTGATTTCAACTATGCAGACAGTGAGCATCGCTTATCTAGCCTAAACTTAGAATGCAGTTTCCCCAGATGTGTCAACCAGTCCATGAAAACCAGTTCGGACAAGATTTCTGTGGAAGAATACTTGGTAGACGCCTTGAAGGGGAGCGTGAGTTTCGGTGAACCGCAGAATTTAGCCAGCCTAGCCAAGACGTGGAGAGGAGGCGGTCTGGACCTGAAGGAACCATCGCAAAAAGCAGAGGACAACGAAGGCGTGCTGCTTAACGAGGTGATCTCCTGACCTTGCCCCTGGTGCAGTGCTAGGCAGAGTTCCTCTTGCCTTTCGGGAGAGAGAATCTGCAGCCGTGTGCTGGCCTCTGTAKCAGGACGGCCGTTTCTGAAGGGTTCTCATGATGTGGCTGGAGCCCGACACTTTACAGAAGGGTATAAAACCCTTTCTSAGAGACTGGAGCTCCAGTTGGTTTAGTCGTTCGCAAAACAAGGATGGCTTGTTCAAAAACCTAAGAGAAGCGGCTCTGTTGGTGGCCAGTCTTCCAAAACGCTTTCTCTGTTTGTGGAAGCATCCAGACCATTCAGGTGGACAGGCTGCATTAGTTGATCGATTATAAGATGGCCTGGATAATTAACACCAACAGTAGAAGGTACCTGTAACCTGTACATCACAGAGGTGCAGAGAGCCTGTCTGCCACCTCTGCCAGTAAACCAAAAATTTACCCCTGTCCCATGGTAAAGGCAGGAGTTTGACCCAGCAGATGCCTGTAAATCTTCCTGATTCATCTCTCCTAACCGCAGCTCTTTTCCAGCCTCCCTAAACTCCTCTTAGAGGACTTTGCAGTTGGTGACAACCCTATCGTATTGTYGTGCAGTTGAGGATGTGACTTACCTGCCTGACACATCTACCCTGAGATCCAAGGCACAGGTCTTCTCCCTCTCCTACCTATAGAAAGGATCTAGCTCCCACGTAGAGATCTACATTTAGTTGGATGGATCTTTTGTTCATAGGATTTCAGTTCATAACAATATCCTCCATGTGAAGGCAGGAGTCTGGACCTCCAAGCTGCCCTTTTTTAGGACATAGGGATGCAGTTATTTAAATCAAGCAGCACGTGCAGAATCTGGCAGATCCTCCCATATCCTCTCACCTCAAACCAGTGACAGAAGCAATTTTGCACTGGGAGAAGCTGTGATACCATTGCACCTTTTCTGAATATTTTATCGTCTCCCTCTCTCTCTAGAGCTTGGCATGTATGTTTTTCTATGCTTGTTTCAACTCATTTTCTGATTTTTGACCCYTAGAAACTAAAGCCAGTGGATTATGAGTACAGAGAAGAGATTCACTGGAAGAAGTGTCACGGTTCTCTGGGCATTGGCTCTTTTGGAGAAGTATACAAAATAGAGGACAAGCAGACAGGATTTCAGTGTGCTGCCAAAAAGGTAATCTAGATGTAGAAGAGTAGAGATTTCCAAAAGATTGTGAGTGCATGCTTAGTTGGTAGGGGTGGGGGAAATGTTCCTGGAGTTTTCTGCTTATATAAATATTCCCATCTTTAAAAATATCCATTATAAATGATGACATTGCAAGTGGTTCTGTGCTGAAGAGTGAGTAAAATAGGGAAAAGATAAGGTGATGAGTAAGAACACAAAAAGGAGAGAGTTTTCTTCTGCTCAGTGAGCATCACAGACAGCACCAGCACTTTGCAATGAGGTGATTCTGCTAGCAGTTCGGCAAGAGGTTGTATTTCTCCAGAAGCTGCCATAATAATCCATTGTTTGCCAAGATGCATCATCGTCATATGATGCGTGATGCATGCGGATATAACTTGAATGAAGGTATTTATTTGTGGGCCGCCACGGGAGGCCTGAGGGGTGAAGGCAGAGTGATAACGCAAGTAGCTGATGAGAATGTGAACTCTTCTGCTTCAACTTCACACTTGAATAGTTTCATCAGCTCCGTCAAACTGATAAGTTTCTCACATTACTTTAATAGAAAACTTTGAAAAGTGTGTGGGAAGTGTTTGTCCTGAACGAAAATGTCATRTGTGAAAATTGGAAGTTGTGATTTTTGTTTTTTTAATTAAAAATATTCGCTTTCTCTCGTTTACATTACTCTCAACCCGATGCATTGCCTAATGGAAAGATGTAAGTAGCAAGACCAAGCCATCTTGTCCATTTTTAAAAAATCATTTCATTCRTGAGCTGCATAGAAAATATTTTTAACATCTAGAAAGTTATTTCTTATCCTGCATCCTCGCATTTTAGATGTAGAGCTTTGGGATAATATGACAATCTTGTTTTCTGACAGTATGAAACTACMCAAGTTAATTATTCACTGTGCCAACACACAGTCTCAGGGGAAATAAATGTGAAAAGTGGGGATTTTCGGCAATAAGAGGTGGATTAGTGCTTAGAGAAAATAGATGTGAGGTTAGGAGAAGCATTAGCCTTTCAAAATGGCAGGTAACTCCAAATTCCTAGAAGATTTCAAGGCCAATTCTGTAGATAAGAAATACATTTTCTCAGATCACACTTTGAACCAGTGAGTCCTAACATGCAAACTGAACACGTAAACCATAATATATTTCATTTACTATCAGCACCTCTCTGGAGTCACTGCTGCCGCCCTCACCAGACGGGGACTACCTGACCTTCTCCCACCCCGCTTAGTGTTGCAAGCACCTGCCCTCCCCATTCTGGAGATCAAAGCAAACCACCTCTAGCTGCATTGCTGACAGTGGAGAAACATGATACAGTCTTTTCCCACCAGCATCATAATGACTCATGTTTTCCTCTGGTCTTTAGCAAATCCTTGTTTTATTTTCTTTGGCCAAACTTAGTGAATAGAGTCTTTCTTGAATCACTTTTTCTGTGCAGCCTGACTAGCACCTAAAAAGGTGATAGTGCAGATCAGTGCCTGGGGTTGTGTTTCACACTGCCTCCTGTTTCAGAGGAGCTGCGTGTTCCCAAGCACTGCTCTGTCCCCGGCSTTCTCCCTTTTGCATCTCATGAAAGCAGAATGCTTAAGTCATCAGAAATGTCCCCTTAACGGAGACACAAGTGACCTTAAAAAAAATTAAAAACTAACCTCTCCCCCAACACCTCAAAAAACAGATACTCTGTACTCCACCATACGCGAGACATATGGGAACCTGGCATCGGTTTTGACTGATGGGCACTTAACTCAGGCTGAGGATTAATGTCTCCCTTCTTCCTTGCTCCGCCTGAGTGTTCCCACTTACTGCTGTACGTGTTTATCGGTGGCAGTGGAGGTGATCTGGGGGCCTCTGACACTAGATGGAGCAGGACGCTGAGCTCAGTGCCAGCGCGGGACACCTTCGTGAGAAGTTGTCTCCGTTCACTCAGTGCCGCTTCTTTGTTTCTCCAGGTGCAAGTTGAACACTTCCGTGCAGAGGAGTTGACAACGTGTGCTGCAATAACGAGTCCTAAAGTTGTCCCCTTGTACGGAGCAGTGAAGGAAGGGCCTTGGGTGACAATCTTCATGAAGCTCATGGAGGGTGAGAAAGGAGAATCCCAGTGGAAGCGCCATTGTAGTTGTCAAATGCAATGGACCTTGATCTCCTCTCCCTCTTGCCCCAGTTTTAAATCTTTTAACCCGTTGGTGTATCCAGACTGTTCCTAGCGTTAATTCCTGAGTGGGTTGGCGTAGGTATGTATTGCACCCACTGCTGTTTAGACGTGATCATTTCTGAGAGGAGCCATTTCTCCCCTTTCCCCTCTCCCCCGCTGAAGATAAATATCTCTTGGTCACCAGCTAAAAGTACYCTACGTATAGGGGTGTATTTACATGGTACCTATAAAGCACGTTGTACTGTGGCAGGGAGTGCAGTGTAAGCAAACCTAGAAACATCCGTTGCCTGAGGCATTTTTCCCCCAAGCAGGACCATGGAAAGCAGAGCCTTGGAAGGGTCAGCTGAGTACTGTCTAGAAGTGCTTCATCTGATCACAGGGAAGTTGCTTCTGATACTAAGCAAAACTCTTAAACTTTTGCTAAGCAAAAGGCTGCCTGAAAGCGTCTGGTTTCCATGTATAATCCCAAAAGGTTTGGGATTATARAGAGGGAACAGACCCATGCATGGAAGATAAAGACTGCCAGACCTGGCAGTTCTTGTTGCTCTTTTGAACAGAATGAAAACTGTTGATGTTGCTGAGAAGTATTTAACAGACAGGCTGACATGAAGTGTCTGGATTTTCTTCTGACGTGAGCGCTGTGCATTTTCTTCTAGGTGGCTCGCTGGGCCAGCTGATTAAACAGAGCGGCTGCCTGCCAGAGGACAGAGCTCTTAGTTACCTGGGCCAGGCTTTAGAGGGCTTGGAGTATCTTCATGCTCAAAACATTCTTCATGGTGATGTAAAAGGTAGAATGCTACTTAACGTATATTGTTATTTCTTTCCTTTGTCTTAAAAAGGAACGAACTGCTTGGTGATAAAGAGTTAGGTAGTGGCTGAAAGGTTTTAGTAGGTAATCTGCTCTGCAATTCAGATTGAGCTTAATTTTATTTTAAAGAGATGGCCATATAATATTTGTCAGCTCATTCTCTCTGTCGTCCAGTGGGCCTGACAGGCTGTTTGCCCAGTGTACCCTCTCCCTTGGGACAGAGGAATCCCTGGAGCAGAGAACTGGTAGTGCACAAGTCAAGATAGTTCTAGCTGGATAGGTGCTGAAGCCAGTCGTGCTCGATGAGATTATTGGATCTTAGTGTGCACTCAGCAAAGACCGTAGCTCTATGGGCTTGGGATGTTTTTTTTCCTTATGAGTGACTACAATAATAGGACTCTAATTTAAAACCTCTTTTCGAAGCGGACAATGTGCTCTTATCTGATGATGGAAGCAGGGCTCTTCTCTGCGACTTCGGACACTCTGCTCACCTTCACCCAGACAGCTTGGGAAAGTGCCTGGTCTCGGGTAAGTTTGCTAAAGAATTGCTGTCTGTTCTTTTTGCTTCTGTTCCTCTCGAACATTTCTGCCTGGCTAATTTGCAGGCAATTGTGTTTCCAGACGTACGTTGCTCGTAGTGTTGCCCTCATTGATGTATCCCACTGCCAGCCAGGATTCATTTAGGATTGGAACTTGGTCGTTATCTCTGTCCAGAAGGCGGCTGTTTTCTGTAAAACCCTGTCAGCAATGCTGTAGTCAGTGTTTTGTCCCTGCAAGAGGTCACATCCACACTTCTGGGATGAGAATGACTTGGAGATGTGGCCTCTGGACAGCTGAGAGGAGCATGGGATGCTACTTTTTGTGTTAAGGTGGCTTTTATGTCACTTTTTCAGAAAAAAAAAACAATTAGGCTTATTAGCAGTTACAGTGGAACAGTTCTCTCTTCTGTTCTGAACAGAAGTTCAGTGATTATCTTTTGATTTGCCATCGGGATTTTAGGGAACTACGTGCCTGGCACAGAGACTCACATGGCTCCAGAGGTGGTGATGGGGAAGCGCTGCGACTCCAAGGTGGATGTCTGGAGCAGCTGCTGTATGATGCTGCACATGCTCAACGGGTGCCACCCGTGGACCCAATATTACAATCACCCCCTCTGTCTAAAGGTAAGTGACCCAAAATAGCTCCAGTGCAAGGGACTTAAGCTGGGAAAACCTAATTTTACCAGCGAGACAGTCACTTCAGGAAGGCTGTCTGAGAACCAGATGGGCATCCAAGATGGCACAAATCTTGCTTTGGGAGCTGATCATTTCTGATTCCCCTTGAAGTGCCATGGGTTATGATACTAGGGCTTTTTTTCCCTCCTCCTTTATCCTGCTCATGACTTGAGTGTGACTTCGTAGCCATTTAGTAATAAAATTACTACTCAGGTCTTTGATTCTGTACCTCAGAGATGTCTCATTTAATGCCATAATTTCAGTTGGAAACTCTCAGGATGGGAAGAACCTTTCTGAAAACAAACAAGGCCTCTCTGCTCTAACCTCTTTCACTTCCTGTTTGTTACCCAGATAGCAAAGGAGCCACCTCCTCTGAGGGAAATTCCGCCTTCCTGCAACCCTCTCACTGCGGAGATTATTAAAATGGGCCTGGAGAAAGAGCCTGTTCAAAGAGCATCTGCGTCTGAACTGAAAACTAAGACCACGGTTGCACTTGAAGAAGGTAAAAGTGTCCTACCTTTAAAGCTGCTCCCGCACCCAGGTAAAGCAGGCAGTCACCAGCTGAATAGTCCTGTGGAGGATATCAGTGTGTCTGAGGTGTGACCATGGCCTGGGCTCGTGTTGAGTTGAAATGTCTTCTGCATCTGTTGAGCTGAAGTCTTGAATTCAGCAAAACTGGAAGAAAAGAGAAAAGTTTATTTGATCCTTGACTGTAGCTCATGTTTGTGGTCAAAGCCTTCCCTCTGTCACTCTTCAAATTTATTTCAACATAATTCTGTGTAGCAAGAACTTACAGACAAGGTCTGCTCTTCTTTTGATGACCTGTGTTTTACAGTAAGGTGCAACTCAGAAACTCACATTTACTGCCAAAAATGACTTTTGCTTTTTCTTTTTTCTCTATGCTAACGCTTGTCTCCTTTCTGTTATTGCAGTGGGAGGCGTGACAAGCCCCTGGAAAGGTGAATACAGAGAGCCCAGACATCTGCCTTTAAACAAAGAAAATAATCAACAAGCCTCCCTGTCCCCCAGAGTSAGCCCAGTTTCTGAGACTGGTTCCGACCCAAAACTATCAGGGAAAGTTTCTTGTGCGAGACCAGATGTCCCACCCCCATCTCTGGAGCGAACAGAGGAGGTCGAGGGAACCCCTTGGAACCTGTGCAAGGAGTTACCGGGGATCTGGGATCCTGCACCTCTCTCTTCTTTGGCTCCTCTGCCCCTGAAGAGCTGCAGTCATGCAGAGAAAGTAACAACCATCTCAGAACAAGAGCTTCAGCAGCTAGAAATAGGTGAGCAAGATGGAAAAGGAATTCAGCTTTTCAGTTGGAAATATCATAAAAATGCAATGCGTTTCATTTGCTTTCCTGACAGTTATTTMTCTAGATTGTAACAGAGATAAGTCTTTCAGATGGGAGACATCAAACAAAGCAGCTAAGTTGACCTCAGTCTGCAAATGTTTTGTTGTGGGCTTTGGAAAACCCATATCCACCTACCAAGGAATTGGGTTAGCAGCAGCTATAAAAGCTCAGTGTGAAAATGAGTAAAGTTCCAGCTCAGTTTGGCTGCCAGAGAACACCTCAAACTTTCATTTCCTTATCCCATMTTTTCTTGTCTTCACAAATAAATAGGAAAAAGTTGTCTTGAAGTGCAACAATTCCTACAGAATTGAGGAATGATTACCTGCATTTTAGGGGTGGCTGGGCTCTTTGTCAGGTCTGTATATTCTCAGTGCAAGTTACTGCTGGAGTTGAAGAGTTAAGTTTATCTTTTCCTGGATATGATGCAGTTGGATCTAGAGTGAAGACTGATGGGTGGCGTAATAGGCAAGAAACAGGAACTTCTGGGTGCTCATGCTATCCTGGCTCTGAGTTGCTGCATGTCATTGCACAAATTCTGTCGCTTTGGGCTCCATTTCCCTATTTTCACAATGTCAACAATAGCCTCTACTTCCCAGGAATGGTGTGTCAGGTATTTTACAGACACTAATGTCAGCGTAGATGGGATAATGCTGAGAAACCTTTGGGTATTACTTGCAGTAAACTGCCTTTASAGCAGGAAGTATGAAAGGAATCACTGCAAAATGTCTCTCTTGTCTCCCTTTTGCTTGCAGAACTGTTCCTGAACAGCCTGTCACAGCCTTACTCGCTGGAGGAGCAAGAACAAATGCTTTCGTGCCTCAGTATCGACAGCCCTTTTGTGTCGGATGCCAGTGAGAAGGTGAATAAATGGGCACTACTGTTGTTCTTGTGGGTTTGCAGGGTGGCAGGGGAACCRCCTCCGGGACGCTGGCAGCTCCAGTCCTTGGACGTCTGGAGCTTCTCAGATCTGCCGTTGCTTTCTGGTGCCCGGATTGCTGGAGAGCGCCGGGGAAGGAGTTTGTTGTTCCAGAGCAAGAGGATATTTAGGATTTTAGTTGTTCTTTAGTTTGACATCTGACATGGATCCACTTCCAGTTGCTCTCGTGCGCTGTGTTCTCACAGTAGACATCRAGCTTGTGGATCTGAGAACCTCAGGGCCTTGCCCGTGTCCGTGCAGGACCAAGGAGCAGCAAGATGAGCTGTGGGCGCGGGATCCGCGCTGAGCGGCACCCAGACCTGGGGCCCGTGTAACCCGGGAGCCTCTCCCTGCCAGTGGCCACTTAAGGAAGGGGCAGAAAACACTGACCCTCCTCTTGGACACCCTCTGCCAGCCTATGGATCTGTCCTCCATGAGCTCATTTTTAAATCTTTCATACTTAGGACCTAGCAGTGCGTTTCTTCCATAGTAAGTTTAACTAATTATTTTGTTTGTCTTAGCCATGGTGTTTATAAGCTAGAGAATATCCCTGAGAAATAGCAAATGGGCCGTGTTGAACGAGAGAAGCCTGTAATTTCATTATAAATCCCTCAGCCAGTGTTCTTGAAGTCTCAGGGTGCTGAATTATGTGACCTGTCACCTGTGAGGGTCATTTAGTACTGTGATCATCTTCTCCTGTTCCCGTTTCTCTTCTCAGCCCTGTGGCGGGTGCTTTAGGCTTTCCCAACTAGTACAGCAGCTTCGAGACCCTGGTTGTATGTGCAGATTTAATGAGAGGGTTTTGCCCTTTYTATTGTTGTTGTTTGGTTTTGTTTGGTTTTGTTTTCCCTTTGTGTTTTATTTGTCACTTACTGACATTAGACTTTTTTCTGCTGCTTTATTCTGCCACTCAGTATGACGAACCCCCACCTTCCTCCCCCCTTCAACTCTTCAGTCAGCTCCTGATTTGACTGTTGTAAATAGCTTTGTACATCTGCAAACTGTTGCATTATTATTCGTCCCCTTTTATAGATGGCAGGTAAATGCTGAATAATTTAAATCCCCRTCTATATCCCTGTGGATTTCTACTGTTTTCTTCCTGGGGTCAGTCCCATTTATTATCTCCTGGAAGTCCATTTTCTTTAGGAGCCTTTGGCAAATTTGTTCTTACTTCTGCAGAACTCCCTGAAGGCTTCTCAAAGCTTGAGGGACACCATGAGCTCTGGGATTCATTCCTGGAACAGCCAGACAGACGGACAGAGTTTCAGTTGGAACAACCTGCTGAATCGCAGCCGGCACACGGACACTCCCAGCTATTTCAATGGTGAGTCTGCATTTCAAAGCAGTGAATTAATGGTCAGCCCCCCATCCCCTCAAGAAAAGGAGGGTCTGGAATATGGGTCTTGGAGTTCTTCCTCCCCTTCAGTTACTTTGTCAGATATAGACCCTGCTAAAAGCACTTGGGCTGTCAAGATGCCAAGTCTGCCCAGTTGTACATGGGTGGAAGGCACTCAAGCCCGTATAATGTAGTGAGAGAAGAACCTCCTGAATCCAGAATGATGCAGCTTTATGCCTTGCCTGGTGCACAAATATATCCTTTACAACGATAAGCTTCTGCAGAGTAGTCTTACGGGCAGGTTTTGCTAATCAGTATGTCTCTTCAGCTGCTTCCTCACCAAATCCAGCTCTTTGTGAGTTGTTGTTGTCTTTAGCAAGCCTCCATGCTCAGCTAAGGAATACATGCATAAAATGCTTGCAAAAAAAAAAAAAACAAAAAAACCCCAAAACAACTCTTCTGATGCCTGTATCTTGATAGCAATTTTTTCCGTGCTGGACTGTGAATTAGTTCCTCACCAAATCCAGCTCTTTGTGAGTTGTTGTTGTCTTTAGCAAGCCTCCATGCTCAGCTAAGGAATACATGCATAAAATGCTTGCAAAAAAAAAAAAAAAAAAAGAACCCCAAAACAACTCTTCTGATGCCTGTATCTTGATAGCAATTTTTTCCGTGCTGGACTGTGAATTAGTTCTGCTTACAGCAGAAATTAATGACTTCTCCGGCACATTTCAGGAGTGAGAATCCAGATTCAGTTGCTAAGTGGAGAAAATCTACACATCAGGGATTTCCACAGGACGAAGGTGGGAGACATCGCCACCGGGATAAGCAGCCAGGTGAGGCACAGAGCTGAGCACTGCTTGACTATTGCACTTGGGGTCTGGGAAGAAATTTCTCCTGCAATGCAGCCTCACAGTGTCTTAAAACYAGTGATCGATTCCATTCAGAGACACTAACAGCGCATTCAGTACCTGGATTTCAGTGCTGTTGTCATGGGTGTAGGGCCAGAAAGCATTTCTGAATCATGAGCCGGTGCCTTTTGTCATAGGGACCATAGCTGTTGCTCAAAAACCCTTTTCTCTGACGAGAGAGAGAGATTCTTTCCCTTATCCCTAAAGAAAAGCAAATAATGATATGGCTTTTCCTCTAAAGCAGTTACATCAGCAAAAGAAAGGTGTTTGTTTGGGCTGTGGTGCCGCTGTCTCCTAAGGTTGGGTAGATGTTGGCCGACTCCAGGGGACGTCACTGTGGGCCTTCTGGGCAGTTCCTCAGAGCCTGCCAGTGCTTTGGCACCAAGACTAAGGCAGGTGGAAAACGCAGAGATCCTCACAAAGAGGTCGCAGAAGCCCAGAATGTGTCTTGTTGCTGTTGCTTCTCTTTGGCAAACGTCCYTCTCCTGGAGGTCACGAAGCAAACTCTCACTAGCCCACAAAGGAGTCCACAGTGCCCAAASGCAGCAGTGCAGCCGATGAACCACCGGCGATGGCCAAACCAAACCCTGGTTCAGCAGTGGAGGGATGTGAGTCCAGGTCCCGAGATATTTTTTTCTCAGGGAAAGCCGGTGCGTTTGATGAGCACAAGCTCCTCTCTCCCAGAGCTTCTTGTGGCTTGGGAGCTATTTGCCAGTCACGCTCTTTGCTAGTGGATGTTCTGCTAGGTGCTGAGGGACACCTCAAGAGTCACTCGGCTCTGTTCTCCTTCACAGATACCAGTGCCTGCCTTCAGCCTGGTGACCAAGGAAGGCTGCCCGGTCCACTATGACATGGAGGTGCCCGACTCCGGGATCGAGCTGCAGTGCACGCTCGCCCCCGACTGCGGCCTCAGCTGGACGTGGAGAGTCAAACACGGGCAACTGGAGAACAGGCCGTGAAGTTACTGCTGCTTCGGAGGTTTTCACCTGTGGAAATASGGAATTGCAAAAGCTTCCGAGCGCCTCTGCCATCAAGCACCACGTGCGGGTGCTGGTGTTTTGTGCTGAAGTAGGATAGCGGTTCAGCAGCTCACTGCTCTAGGGCCTCACTTCTTGTCGTCTGTCCTGATCTGGTTCCAAGAGACGTCCTGAGCACCGATGTTCCCCGGAACAGTGGGAATGGTTTGGTTGCGGCTGAGTGTTAGATTGAGCTTGAAAACAGCAGGTCGAAGTCCCTGCTTTGCAGAGGACTGTGGCTGTGCTTTCCAGGAGAGCACAGGGGCTGGACGGGGACACTTGCTGCTCGGCCTCTGAGGTGAAGGCAGTAGCGAGTGGCCTCGCTAGGAGAAGGTCGAGAATCCTGAGCGCAGCTGTTTGTGCCGAGGGCGGCTGCCGACTTCCTCGCTGGAGGAAAAGCCAAGTGCTCTGTAGGCTTTGGCAGCAGCATCTCTACCTGCCGCCTTTTGCATGGGRAAAGTTGAAAGCAGTAACGAGCCGGGTTCTGGGTTTCACCTCCCACCCTTCCCCGCAGATGCTTCCGTCTCGCATCAGAAGAGACCTTGGTTCCCAGAAAGAGCTTTGCTTGCAGCCTCGGTCTTCATGTCCCCTCCCCGCCTCGGGAGCTGCCGCCTCCCTCGCTGGTGCTGGTGCCGACAGAGGGAGCAGAACTCTCCAGGAGGCTGAGCGGCGTGAGGCTCAAGTAGGAAGGTTGTAATCAGTGGTGGAACGGTTAGAGCAGGAGGGCTGTGCCGATTCCTTCCTGTTTGCAGCACTCCTGCTGCCTGGCTGCGGCTTTGCTCCGGCCGTCCACCCAGCTCCCCCTGCAGGGAGAAGGATCAGGAGCTCTCACGTTTAGACAAGGTCTGAATTTTGCTGCTGCATTAAAAAGGAATATCCGGAAAAGAACCRTCATTCCCAGCTCTCTGCGGGAGCTGGGTGCCCGGCAGGTGCCCGGCTCCGCGCGGGGCGGTAGCCGGGCCCATGCTCCCCAGGCCTTGGCACGGCCCCCTCTGCGGCCCGGCCTGCTCGGGGCGCTGCCCGCACGGCCGCCTCAGCACTGCTGAGTTCTACCCATTTGAGCACTGCTCTGTGCCGCTTTGGCACGTGCTGAGTTTGCACGTCCAGGCAGGCGAGTGTTGCTGGCCCTCCTGTAGCCCAGGAGAAGAGCGGAGGAGGCCGGAGCTCTGAGCGTGCGCGCGCAGGGCTGCGGTGGCTCCTGTGCGCTGGGGCTCGCTGTGYCCGTCACTGCCGGTGCAGCAGCCACCGGGCACGCGTGGCTCCCCCAAGCAGGGAGAGCCTCCCGCGAGCGAGGCAGGCCCTGCTGCATCCGCGCTGCTCTCGGGGCACGGGGAGGCAGGAGTGTCTGCGGGTTCCAGGAGTGAAGTTCAGCTATGAAATAGTTGGAAAAAAACGTACTTTGGGCCTCCTGTTTTGAGTGGAGGACTGGAGTTTTGTTGAGCGCCCGATGTCCTTTCCCTCTGGTCTCCAGAACATTGGCTCTTTCCTGCCATCCTCGGCGGTGGCACCAGCACACTGAAGCTGACGTGCAAGAGGAGAGAGGAGCCCGTGAAGGGACCTGTCGCCACTGTGTAGTTTTTATAGCACTTTTTGTTCTAAAGCACTTAAGAGGTTGTCCGAAACGGGCACTGATGCCAGCTGAAATGCAGCCACGTGGAGGGTCCTGTTCGTGAAGGGTCGCCACGTTGCCCGCATGTCCTGCGGGAGCGGGGTGAGGCGCTGGGAAGGTTGGCACAGGCACCTTTCCTGGGATCAGGCACTTCCCACGCCTTGCACCTTCCTCAGCTTCCTCTGAGGATGAGGAAGAGGAGAACTGCTGGGTGGTTCTCAAGAAAACAGTGATGAAAGAGGAGTCCCTTAGTGCCGCACGGCCACGGCTCGCAGCCGGCCCGGCGCTGGCTCCCGCGTGGCCCAGCCGCCCCGGTGCCCGCCCCGGTGCCCGCGCGCCGCCCGCGCAACGGGGCCCACGCTCCCTGTAGCATTAACGCTGCTCTCCGCCACCGTGCGCACTCACCAAGGGTGGCTGCAGCCTCGTGGGCCCCCGCGGGCCCCGCGGCGGCTGCACGGAGACCGTTTTGTCCTCACGCCAGCATTAGCCGGTATCGCCATCCTGTTTGTTTTGTCAAAAAAAAAGAAACCCCTGTTTTGCCACCCTTTCCAATGGGAAAGCRAGGCGGCAAATTCCCAGCTCCTGCGGTGGGGGGTGAATGGGCTGCGGTGGCAGCTGCCCCTGCTGGGGGGAAAGATGCTTCAACTGCCACCACAAACCGCTGGAGCTCTGTATCCCTAACTGTGGTTCTGCTCCCGCACGCAGCCCCAGGGTTTTAATGTCTTCTTTCCATCTCTCAGCTTGGGATCTCCTTGGCTCCTTCCTGTTGCCAGGACAATTTTCCTGTTAATTTGGCTGGTCGTTTTTTGCTGTGATGGGCAGGAAAAAAAACCCTCCAGGTACAGGCTGGCTGTGCAACAGGGCCAGGAGAGAAAGTCAGGGAAGCTTTTTGTTATTCACCTGAAAATTTAGTTGAAACTGTGCGAATAGCATAATTATTCTTCAGGACAGAACCACAATTCAGAAAAGGGAGGATCAATAGCAGCAATAGTGAGCGGAGTGCTGGCTCCTTCCRGAAGTGTTTGGGGAAATGACCTTGCTGTTGGCAAAGCAGGACGGAGCTGATGATGGTTTTGGGGTGAGCAGAGCTGGTGCTGGGAGGCAGCAGAGTGACTCGCTGGTGTTGAATGAACGAATGACACTTTATAAAGCTGTGATTTCTTGGAMTTAACATTTCAACTTGTGTTTTCACGGGGGGGAAAAAATGGAGAAAAAAAAATAGAAAAGTTTCTTCATTCTTGTCGCCGC
Source organism: Nothoprocta perdicaria (assembly GCF_003342845.1). Taxonomy (NCBI): domain Eukaryota; kingdom Metazoa; phylum Chordata; class Aves; order Tinamiformes; family Tinamidae; genus Nothoprocta; species Nothoprocta perdicaria. The sequence continues at coordinate 256,553 of NW_020455573.1, forward strand.
TTGTTTGACTCCTTGTCCCGAAGAACGCAGGATGCGGCCAGACCGAAGCCTTTTCCCTGAGGTCCCGGAGCCTCTGGGGGCTCCCGCGGGCAGCAGGAGGCCCTGGGAGTGCGGAGGAGACGGCGGCCGCGAGCGCAGGGTGCAGCATTGGGGTGCGTTGGCCTCCCCAGCACCCCAGCACCCATGCCGCCCTGCGCCCCTGCCCGCCGGGGCTGGCGGAGCCCCGCGCTCGTGCGGCGCACGGAGCGGCACTGCTCTTCTCCCCCAGCCCGTGACCGACATGCGCAGGGGTCGGGGCGCCCACCAGCTCCCCGGAAACCCCTGTGGGGAGAAGCGGGGCCCGGGAGGAGCCGCCGCTCCTGCCCTTTCCCTCCTTCGGGCTGCTGTGCCGGAGCGGCGGGTTGAGCATCCCTGAGGGCGCCCGAGCACCAGCCGCGCTCGTGGGCAGCGTGGGCACCACGGGCTCTCCCCGCATCACTGTTTGAATGAGCATTGGCCCCACGCGCTGCTAAAGGGCTGCTCGCCCTGGCGGCAGCTCCTGATCCAGGGGAAGAGCCCGAGAGGCCCCAGYGCCCCGGGCCCGCTCGCAGCATCGCCAGCCTCACCCCTTCCCACGGAGCAGCCCTTTATCCTGGCAGTTGGTTTATTATCAGCTCTGCTGTAGATTAAACAGGCCCTCTGTATATAAAAATACTGTGTACAAAGTAGCAGGTAATGTTTTACATTTCTGGCTTAAAGGCATTTATAACTTACACGTTCATTTCCCTCCCCTCCCCGCGGAGCTTGCGGATGGGCTACGGAGCCGGCGGCGTCGAGCGTCTTAATTACAGCGCGAAGCGATGGCTGCTCCGGCCTCGGAGCTGGGCCCGGGGCGGGAGGCCGAGGAGGYGCCGCTGCCGCCCGCGCGGCCGTTCCCGTGCGCCGGGGCCTGCTCCCGACGAGGCGAAGCCGCAGCGGGAGCTCCCACCGCGGCCCGGCCCTGCGGAGCCTCCCATTCCCTGCTCCAGGTGGGAGCCGGCTGAGACCTGGCCTAACTCACAGGGGCCAGTCCCTGCTGTCCTGCCTAGCACAGGGAGAGGCTTGAGGAAGACATTAAAAAACCCAAGTGGGGGCTGAGCCCCCATGGCAGCGCCGGGCAGGGCCACGGGCTGGGCAGGCAGGATGGGCAGCACCGAGGGGCGCGCGGGCAGGGCCGGGGGC
>NW_020455573.1:257967-262201 GCF_003342845.1 Nothoprocta perdicaria
GCCAGGGCGGGCAGGGCCGGGGGGCAGCGTGGCAGCCGGCACGAAGCAGCGCAGAGGGCTCCGCGGGCTCTGTGGGCTCCGGGCCCGGCGACGCGGGCGGCCCCGGCGCCGCTCACAGCGGGATGAGCGGGATGTCGGGCGTCACTTGCAGGCTCGGCCCGGCAGGGCCCCGTTTCTTGGCGCTGCTGCGGCCCATGTCGGCGCGGCGGTATGGGTTGTTCCGCAGGTCTGGGCCGGGTGGACATGGAGCATCCCTCAGTGCCCAGCAAAAACGCTGGGAATGTTCCCACCCATTCCCATGGAGGGACCCGCTCGCTTTTCCCTGCCGCCACCCAGCCCAGCTGGGRCACCAGGATGCCCAAAGGAAGCAGCGGCGGCAGCACCCAGAGCCCCGGCAGCCCCCGGCTCCTCCTGCACCCGCCGGCACCCTCTGGGATGCGGCCGCCCCACGGTACCTACAGGCACTAGAGGGGACTCTCCTCGTTGTAGCTCACGTCGCAGAAGAGCCGGGACGAGCGTTTGCCCGTCCGGGCCGTGAAAGGAACAGTTTTCAGAGCTGAGCAGAGCAACCCAGAGAGCCAGCGAAGAGGAGCAGGAGGAGGAAGAAGCAAAAGAGGAGGAAAGAGCAGTGAGGACGAGCAGAGAGCACTGGCTGTGTGGCAGGGAGGTGCTGCACGTGGATGTGAGCCTCCCCAGGAAAGCCTCTGCACCCCAGGGCGCCCTGGGCATCACCCAGACCCTCACCTGAGATAATGTCCTCGATGGCGCCGTCTTTCCCTTCGTAAATGAGAGGCTCCTTCCCCATCTGCTTCTTCTTCAGCTCAGCGATCATGTCCATCTGCTGCCGCCGGGCTTTGGGGATGGACGGCTGCGGCGGGCAGCACAGAACACCGTGAGACAGGGCCTCCTCCCACTGTGCCCCCACCCAAGGGAGACCCTGCCTCTTCTCCTTGGCATGACCCGCCTCCCCTTTGCCTCCCACCTGCCAGCTCCTCCCAACCGGGCCGCAAGAACCGAGTCACCTTCCCCTGATCTCTGCCACCCTCGGGTGGAGCAGGGTCATGGGCGCCGGGTACCTTCGTGTCCAGCGGCTCCTCGCTGCCGGGGGGGCTCAATTCCGCCTCCTTGGCAGCAGCCTCCTGCTTCTTCCASAGCTCGATGTCCTGCTCTGCTTTCTGGGGACAGGATTTGGGACAATGGGCTGAGCAGGGACCTGCTGCGGTGGCCCCTGGAGCCCATGTCCACCTCAGACCATCCTGCTCCAGCCACCCCAGCAGGCAGCAGCGACGAGGCCCCAGCCGCAACAGACCYTCCCCAAGTCCCCCCAAAACCCAGCTCGGGCGTCTCCTACCTTGTAGGCTTTGATGAAGCGCATGAACATGGGGAAGAACGTGGTGGGCGGGCTGGTCTTGGGGTTCTCCCCRAAGTACTCCACGGCCGACTCATAGGCCTCCTGCGGGCAGAGGGCCCGTGCAGCCCCCGTCACCCATGGCCTCCCCGCGCCGGCCTCCCCTGGCGGCCTCGCGCACCCACCTTGGCGGTCTTGCTGTCGGCCTGCAGCTTCTCCATCACCTCCGAGTTGCTCTTGAGGAAGTCCTTGAGCACGGGGCTGTCGTCCTGCCGCATGAACTCCCTGCGCGTGAGCTCCATGCCCTGCTGCAGGCTGCGCACGTCCTGCAGGACGCCGTCCAGGGAGACTGTGGGGAGGGCACGGGGCGGCGTCAGGGCCCCGCGCGCCGCCTCGGGCCCCTTGCAGAYCCCAGCGGGTGCTACCTGCGCCCGCCTTGTCCAGGAAGTGTAGCTCCGTGTGGAAGCCGGTCAGCTCCGGGTACTTCTCCGTGATCACCCGCACCAGGTAATGCAGCAGCGTTTGCTTCCGATCCGTTGACTTCATCTCCAGCAGCTGGGAGGGAGCGAGCGGCGTCAGGCTGGGGCTGCCCTGTCTGTCCTCCTGCCTCTCCGGCTGCCCCGCGCTCCGCGTGGGCATCCCCCTGTCCCTGCGGATGGTCCCTGCATCCCACTGCCACCATGGGTGGTCCCTGCATCCCTCCATCCCGCAGCTGCTTCCCACATCCTTCCATCCCCAAGACTGGTCCCTGCATCCCTCCATCCCCACGGCTGGCCCCCATATCCTTCCGTCTCTTCAGCTGGTCCCAATGCCTCTCTCTCCCTGGGGCTGTTCCCTGTGTCCCTCTGTCCCTGTACCTGGTCCCCACATCCCTCCATCCCCATCACCAGCCCTTGCATCCATCTGTCCGCATAGATGCTCCTCTGTCCCTCCATGCCCATAGCTGGTCTCTCCACAGGTGTTCCTTCATCTCCATAGTTTGTCTGCGTGTCCCTCCATGCCTCCTGCCGCTGCCCATGCAGTGACAGCGCCTCTGTCACCAYCCCAGCCCAGTGCACAGGGCGCACGGGGAGCCGCGCCGAGCTCACCGCATCGAGGCTCTGCAGCCGGAAGCCGTAGGCGGCCCCACGCTTGCTGCTGTTCATGTAGTTCCCGAAGGCCAGGACGATCTGCAGGGACACGGGCTCGGGCAGCGCCGGGACGCTGGGGCCACGGTGTCCCAGCACCCCTGGCCAGCRCAGGCCAGCAGCACCCGACACGTCCAAACCCCCCTCGCCCTCACCTCGAGGATGTTGCGCAGCTTGGTGGAGGCCTTGAGGGACATGGAGGCGGCGATGATGGCGTTGAGTTGCTGCGGGCGGCAGGGCAAGCCCGTGAGGCTCTGCAGTTCCCTCTCGGCCCTCCACGACCATCCCCAGAGCGCCCGTGCTGCCCGGCTCTCCCACACAGAGCGCCCACGTCCCGCCTTCCCCACCGTGCCCTGCGCCCCGCGGCGCCCGGTGCCCGGCCCTACCGGCATGAGCAGCTGGGCCGTGTCGCTGAAGTTGCCCAGGAAGATCATGACGTTCATGCGCTCGGAGAGGCGCGGGATCTTGCTGAACCTCAGCATGAACTGGTCCTCATCTGAGAGCTCCTCGGGCGGCTGCTGGTCCCGCTCGTACTTGGAGATGAGCGTCCGCTCGTACTCGGTGGGCAGGAAGCGCAGCAGCAGCTCCAGGAAGTCGAGGCTCAGGGCTTGCTGGTCGTACCTGGCAGGGGACACCAGGTGGTGGGGACACCCCCCTTGCCCCGCCGCCTTCCTGCACACTCTGCTGTCACCCGGCGTACAGATCCAAAGCACCCCTGGGCCGTCCGTGCGCAGCCCGCCCCTGCTCAGGGGTCTGGATGGTGGTCTGGAGTCTGCAGCACCATCTGCCCCCACTCCACCCTCCATCCCTGCGCTCAGCCCGGCCTCGGTGCCGAGGGGACACTCACGTCTCGATGGCCGTGCAGATGTCCTGGACGCTGCGGCCACCCTTGCGGAGCGTGATGGCCAGGTTCTTGGCCCGGTTGGACTCGATGAGGGTCACCTTGCTCGGGGCCTTCTGTGTAGCCTTGACCTTGAGGGCGCTGAGGTCCAGGCCGGGGCCCTGGGCCTTGGTTTTGAACTGCTCCTCAAAGTCGCTCATGTCCAGCTCCTGTGTGGAGACGGGGCTGAGGACACGGCCCAGAGGGCGCGGGAGCTGGAGGGAGCACAGGACGGATGTGGCAAGGATGGAGAGAATGAGGCAGGGTGAGGGAACAAGGGTGAGGGGAGCAGAGGAACAAGGGGCCAGAGGACAAGGATGGGCCAAAAAGACATGGACAGGGCGAGGGGATGAGGACAGGGAAGAAATCAAAATGGAGGAAAGGGATGAGGATGGGGCAAGGGGACAAGGACAGGACAAAGGSACAAGGACACGGCAGATCCCAGATTGTCCCCTCCAGGACAACAAAAGGTGCTCCAAGGCTCCTCCAAGGCTGGAACTGTGCACAGCATCGACTCCACGGATGGGGAAGATGGGGACAGGGCTGAGAGGCGGGCACAGGGGCGAGGCGCCCGGGCGCCACGCCGGCYGGCACCCTGCGCGGGCGGCCTCACCTGCAGCACCTTCTCGTCATTGAGCTCCGTGAAGACGGTGCCGTCGATCTGGCTGGGCTTGAGGGCCACCCAGTTGAAGACGGGCATGCGGAACTTGGTCTGGATGGGCTTCTTCACCTTCACTGGGGGCAAGGCGGGAGCAGCGTCACCCCAAAATATCCCCGCGGGGCGGGGGTCACCCCTGCACCTCAAGCCCCAGCACGTCTCACCTGAGCCGGCGGCGGGGGCCGCATCCAGCCCGKCCGGGGGCTCCCCGGCGAGCAGCG
>NW_020455573.1:262906-268579 GCF_003342845.1 Nothoprocta perdicaria
GAGCGCCGGGGCGCCCGCGGGCGCCRAGCCCGGGCGCAGGACTCACCCGCAGCGCCTCCAGCTCGCGGCGCGCCTGGCTCAGCTGCTTCTCCAGCTCCGCGATCTTGGCCATGGAGTCGTTCTCCGCATCCTGCAGCTTCTCCGTCAGCTGCAGGAGGAACCAGGCGCCCGTCGCTCTTCGCCGCCCGCCCCCGTCGCTCGCGCGGAGCCGTGGGGCTGGGCTCTGCGTCAGCGGCACCGGAGCCCCCGCGCGCAGCCGGCTGCCTCCTGCCCACGCGCCGCCCCCGGGCCCACCTGCGCCACGTGCTCCTGCAGCTCCTCCATGTGCTCCAGCACCGCGTTCTTGGTCTCCGTGTCCTCCAGCATGGCGCCCACGTCGAAGACGTTGTCCAGGTAGGCCTGGATCTGCACCTGCAGCTTGTCGCTCTCGGTGAGGCGCAGCCTCTGCGGCGAGAGCAGTGGCAGCGGCGTCACGACCGCGGCCGGCGCGGGGCTGGCGGGGCCGCGGGGCCGCCTCACCCACCTCCAGGTACTCGTCCAGCCCAAGGTGGGTGAACTCGTACTGCAGGAACACGCGGAAGTTCATGTTCTCCACGGAGTGYACCACGATGTTGATGAACTGCATGCAGGCGACCTGTGGGCCGCGGGGAGGGATGGTCGGCGCGGGCGGCCCCGCAGCCCCCAGCACCCGGCCCGGCCTCCCCGGGCCTCACCATGAAGTCGATGTTGCTGTCCTCGTTTCGGAAATACTCCATCAGCTTCTCGAAGCGGTTCTTCTCGMCGCACACCTGGCACGGGAGGGCAGCGCTCAGCCCCATGCCCTGCATGTCTCCGTCTGTCCTGGTGTTGGTGGCAATGGCCCAGAACAGCGCAGGGCACATGGGTCCTGGCATGACCGTAGCAAGGGGTGTGGGGTACGAGGGAGGACCGAAGAAGCTCATGTTCTCCACTGAGGAGACTCGCTCCACAGGGTGGAGCAGAGGACACGGGATGGGAAGGGGTRAAATGGGTGTTTTTGAGATTCGAAGAGGATGATGAGTGCACTGGGAAACTGAGGCATGAGCCCAGCTGGAGCTGGATCAGGGCTGGCCCAACAGACAGGGATTCAGCTTGTTGGTCATCATCCACCAAGGAAGCCCCATGGAGACACTCGACCATCCCGGCTGGGCCACTCACCTCCTTGAAGTTGTCRAAGGCAGCRAGGATGATGTCATGGCCACCTCGCACCAGGCAAACGGCCGCCAGCAGCTCCAGGACGAGCGCCTTGGTCCTGTGGGACACGGGGCCTGAGCAGGGCCTGGGCAGCTGAGGGCCCGGGGTGGTGCTGCGTCCTACCTGGGGTTCTTGTTGTTGAGGCTCAACGTGATCTCATTGACGCAAGCCGGGTGGTTCATCACCAGGCTGAAGCCAGACTGGGGCAGAAAAAAAGAGAGTTAGTGGGGGGTTCACATGCTCCTGTCCCCAGCCCTGGGGACCYCAGAGCCACAGGGGACCTCCCAGCAAATGACTTGTCGTGCCAGCACGTCCCATGCCAGCGTCCATCCCTCCTGCACCAGGACCCATCCCACGGGGTGGAGATGAGCCCATGGGGGACAACAGCACCAAGGCCACCCCATGGCAGCACCAGCCACCACGTGCCACGCRGGGAGCCCCGGCGCGGGGTGCCCCGGGGTCCCACCTGGTAGTTCATGATGGCGCGCAGGCACATGATGCAGACRTGCACGTCGTCCTTCTGGCTGACGATGCGCGAGTTCCTCAGCGCCTTCCTGCTGTGCGTGGGGTTGAGCCTGCGCGGGCGAGAGGGCGCGTGAGCCGCGGCGGCGGTGGCGGTGGGTGTGGAGGTGCTGGTTCGAGAGGCAGCAGCTGGAGCAGCGTTAGGGCCTGCAGGACAGGAGGCAGAAACGCGGCTGCCGCGCGGCACGGCGCGACGGGGCGGGCGCGGGGCCACGGGACGACGGGGCGGCCGCCTCCCCGGGCCGGGGGGCTCCTGACCTGTCCCTAGGGTGGGGGTTGGGGGGGGCACACGCACTGGGACTCCCCACCCCCGTGGGCGGCCCTGGCTGTCGGGTCCCCTTTGGGCGGAGAGGCCAGCGGGGGAGCGTGCGGGCGCGGGGCCCCGGCCCCGTCACCTACCGTGCGCGTGGCCCCCGGCAGCGTGCAAGAGAAGAGCGGGGTTAACAGGGGGGCGGGCGCCGGGCGTCCCGGCTGCCCCCGCAGCCTCACGCCCTCCCTGGCCCTGGGGAACCCTCAGAGACGCGGCCGGGGCAGCCCGCGGGCCGGGGCGCGGAGCGGGACCGGGGCAGCGTGCGGCGGGAGCGGCGGCGGCGCGGTGCGGCGTAGCGGGCACCCTACCTCACGTTGAGGTGGCGGCTCTTGGAGGAGCCCTGCGTGGGCGATGCCGAGGTGCTCCTGCTCAGGTCCTCCACCGAGCGCTCCAAGGGCTTGCCCTTGTCCGAGCCCGGGCTCCCATTATCCGCGCTCTCCATGTCGTACCTGCTGGCGGGGCGGGTGAGCGGGTGCCCGGGGACGGCTTCCAGCCCCGCGCAGGGACCGCGGGCGCCCGGGCTGGGGACACTCACGTGACAGCACACTGGGCGAAGGACAGGTACTCCAGGAGCACGTCCAGGCCCTTGTTCTCCTCGTTGAGGAACTCCTGCACCCACCTGCAGAGCGATGGGGTGAGCTGGGGCCACAAGGGCACGGCGGCACCCCTGAGGCACCGCGCCATCCCAAGGGCCACAAGGACACTGTGTCACCCCTGGGGCACCAAGGACCCCCATCACTCCAGTGACCTCTGCAGGGTCCATCCTGGCACGAGAGCAGGGACAAGGGCTCCACGGCACCGCTGGCGAGCGGAGAGCAGGGAGCAGAATCCAACCCCGGGTGTCCCCAACCGGGCCCCGCATCTTCAGGGCCGCGGGCAGGGAGCGCTGCGGGCAGGGTCCTCACCCGATGTAGTTGGTCCGCAAGGAAATCTCCAGCTCCCGGAGCACCTGCGTCGACTCCTGCACCCGCCGCTTGAACTGGGAGATGGGGAGAGCCRTGAGCACCAGCCTGGCCATCCCGTGTGGGGGTCCCCGCAGGCAGGGGACCTTGGTGGGCAGGGGGACGCACAGGTGGTCCCTCACCTTCCTGCTCACGCCGCCCGTGTCCAGGTAGCTCTTCAGCTTCTGGATGTAGGCGGACGGTGGGTTCTTCACCTGGAACCGCTCCTGCGGGCACGGGGGGAAGGCTGAGCCCCGAGGGAGCCGCGAYGCCCCGAGGGAGCCGYGACRCCCCGAGGGAGCTGYGCCAGCTGCGGTGGGGACGGCCCCGCAGCACGGGGGCCTCACCTGGTCGCACACCAGCTCCCATTTCTTCTCGTTGTCGTACTGGCTGAGCAGCTGCATCTTGTCTGGGGGCAGGTTCATGGAGCTCTGCGGGGAGGCGGGTGTCRGGGCCGGGCACCAGAGCCCCGACGGTGCCACCCATCCGTGTCATGAGCGGGAGGCACTCCCAGCCCCAGCACAACTGTGGGACACCAGGACACCCCGGGGCCTCGTCGCTTCTGCTGTCTGAGCAGCGCGAGGCCGTGGTGGGGACCCCACTAAAGGCGGGGGGCGCAGGCACGCGGCCCTCACGGTGCCACCCGTGCCCCACGGCGGGGGCRCTTCGCGGCGCCAGGATGTGGCCCGCGGCGCAGGAAGCGGCCCCCGCGCCGGGCGAAACCGCTCCGCGCTTCCTGCCGGGGCCGCTCGCGCACAGAGCGCCCGCCCGGCCTCGCCGGGCACCAGGTGCAGGGCACGAGGGGCAGGGGAGCTGCCGGCTCCGGGGACGCCGAGGCTGCAGCCTGGCCCTGCCCGGGGCGCCCGGCTCCGGCGGGGAAGGAGTGGCGAGCGGCCGGCGCCTGCACCCGCCGCCTGCACCCGCCGCGGCCGCGGCCTCCCCGCCGCCTGCTGCTCCTGCCTCTATTTTAGGAACAAGCAGAAGCTGCTCTGGAGACCGAACAGAAACGAGAGCGAGCCGCGCTGTCCACATCCGGGGATGGAGCGGGGTGCCCTTATGGCCCCGGGGATCGGGGCGCTGCTGCCTCCTTCCCCCCAGCTGGGCATTTCCATGCCCACACGTAGGGATCCCCTGAGCAATTGGAGGCAATTCCCTTTGTGCCCTCGGGAATTCCCGAATCCGCAGGTGACGCTGGGACCCGGTCGGCACCGGCAGGACAGGAGCCACTGCGTGGCCTCATCCGGAAGGCGAAACCCCCGAGTAGYAACGTGGTTCTCGTGGCTGCCCCGCACATTCCCCGTGGCACCGGGGAATTCCCCGTGGCACCCCACGTCCCACCACTGATCCCGGCGTGTGGCTGGAGGAGGAAGGGAGGCTGCGAAAGGAGGAAGGGCGATTGGGACATCCCTCCCATTGCACAAGGGCCGCGTGCGGTTCCCGCCTTGGCAATCYGGAGCCCTGGCTTGTCTGCTCCCTGCCACCTTTTCCCTTGGGATTTGGGCGGTTGGCACCACCGAGAGGGTTCGCACTGGTGCTTTGCCTGCTCCATCGCTCYCCGACTCAGCATCCCAAAGGTGCCGCAGCGACCGAGGGCAGAAAGCGGCGCTTCCGGAGGCCTCGCGGGCGCCGGGGAAGCGCCCGAAACCCCCAGCGCTGCCGCGTGCGTCACGCGGGGCCGTTACAGGCGCAGTCGCAAAGTCGGCCGCAGCTGCTGCCCGCAACCCGCTCGGAAACGCGGCAGCAGCCCCCCCACCTCCACRGAGGGACCAGGCGCCCCGTAACGCGGGACCTGTAACCGGGGTGCCGGCCCCGACGCCATCACGCAGAACCAGAGCAGACGCTCTGGGGCAGGAAGTGGTGGCCCCCAGGCAAAGCAGGCGGCACCCAGGGACCTCGCCGGGCACTGCGGGGGCCYGGAGCCACAGCCGGAGGAGAGGGGACCGTGACCTTCAGTGGCAGAGTGCTCTGGGTCCTGGACCCTGTCCCCCGGGCTAATGCCAAAGGGGCATTTGTGCTGCCTTGGCTCCTCCGAGAGCCAAGGGGCTGGAGCGGAGGGCTGAGTGGCTGCGCGCGGAGCAGGGCACGTGCGCCAGCTCCGCGGCCAGCAGCTGGACAGCGAAGGTCACGGCCACCCGCTGCCGCCAAGGACAGCGCTGCGGGGGGATGCTCCCTAGTTCCTGGCACCCGGCTCGTCTCCCTGGGCTCCTTTGGAGCATCTCAGGAGACCTGCAAGGGCCTTCCCGGCCTGGCCGGGGCAGAATGTGAGAGGCTGCGGGATGTGCCGGGATGTGCTGGGATGCACCGGGATGCGCCGGAGGGGACGGGCGGGCGGGGGAGCAGGTGAGAGGAAGGCGCTCGGCATTGGCGGCAGCAGCTCGCTGCAGCGCGGTGCCTGCCGGCGCCTGGGCCTGCGGCGCCGCCGTGCCCGCGCTTCCCGAGCCAGATCCCGCTGCCTCCATGGAGGGGGCAGGGGGCGGGGGGCTTGGGGTGCACATGCGCTTGGGGCGGAGGAGCGGGATGCTGCCGGGGTATCCCTGGGGAAGGCTCGGGAGTCCCCGTGAGTAATGGGAGGAGGAGGAAGCAGCGCTGGAGATGGGGAGGAATAAAATAAAAAAGGGAGGGGAGCCTGAGGGGGGGGCGTTCCCCCCCCACCCCCCCGGGCACCCCAGGCCCCCACTCACCAGGACG
>NW_020455573.1:268974-270830 GCF_003342845.1 Nothoprocta perdicaria
CCGGCCCCGGCCGGGGGCGGCTCCGCAGCGGCGGCACCTGCCCCGCGCCCGCCCGCCCGCCGCTGCCGGGGCTCTTGCGGCGGGGGGGACGGGGGAGCTTGGGGATTTGCCCCTTCAAACCACCCCCCAGATGCAGATGGAGGAGGAGCTGAGCCTGGGCAAACTCATCACACCCTTAGGCGCCATCCCTCAGACTGCCCCGGGCAGCCCCTGCGCTGTCCCCCCTGCCCCTCCGAGCAGTCCTGGCAATGGGACATCATCCCCCCACGCAGGGACAAAGCCACCTCATCAGGCTCCAGAGGGCACAACTTGGGCGGAGGGATGTCCCCTGTGAGGTGGCCCTTTGCAGCKGGGCACTTGTTTTCCCCAGGGAGTCCGAGCTGCTGCAGGGAGAGAATGAGCTGGGGCCGACACTGCTGGTGACAAAGTATCTGAGCTGGGCAGGTGCCTGTCACCCTCCACGGCCCCCTCTCATCTTCTTCAGTGCCTCGGCACAGCCTGGGCAGAATTAGCCCCAATTCACCTCCCTTGGCTGCCATTAACCACCGCAGCGCCGTGTTGCTGCTGTCACCGAGCGCTTCATTCTCCTGTGCCGGACAAGAGTGATGAAGACGCGACAAAGACCACGCGGGGACAGAGCCAGAGCTAAACTCCTGGGCCCCCCAGCTCAGATGCTGCGGCACCTGCCAGGCCCCCGAGCACSTCCCGCTCTGCGAGGGGCACCGGGCACAAACACCCACCGAGGTGCCGCGTTCAGGTGCGCGCCACTGCAGAGGCTGTGCGGGCCAGGCGAACGCGCCGGACCTGTTTGACCAACGGTTGCAGGAAACGCGGCAGGGAAAATTAACAGCCTCCTTCKCCGGGTGGCTCCAAACTGCTCCCTTTGCAAACCCCATGGGCCACACGGGGATCATCGACRTGTCCGGTGGGAAGTGGGGAGGAGGCAGCTACAGCCCTGCCATAGATTCCTGCGGTGACCTTGGCACATTGCTGTCCCCTCCCCGTGTGCTCAGCACCACCCCGGTGGCTCTGGAGGTCTGAGAGAAGCTGCAGGCCTCTCACAGAAGGACAAATTGGGGTCACCTACATCCTGGTGTGCTCTGACTTTCCAGGGCTCAACTTTGCAGTTCCAATACAGTCTTCCTATTAAATATTTCATTATTTCATTAAGGATTTTGCCTTTAACTCCCCAGGTGCCTTCCTGCAGGAGGAGCATTGCAGTTAGGGCCCGTGAGCCCAGTGTCCCATCCRTGCTGCTTCCTCACTCCGGTGACGGAGCTGCGGGCAAACGCAGAGCACCAAGGCCCTGCCCTCGCCCTGGTTTGGCCACACGTCCTTGGTCTTGTCCCATCTTGTCCCCAGAGCACCCGAGAGAATCCAGGGAGGGGGCRTGGAGGGAGTAGCAGAGTGAGACCGCAAGGGACACCTGGGGACAGGCAGGGCCAAAACACCACAGAGTGTGACTGCAGGGACACGGGGACACAGCCGCGGGGGACCCCAGTGCTGTCAGGACGCCCCTCAGCGCCACCTCCTGCGGGTGCCTTGGGGGCGCTGGCACCGCCATCCCGGGAGCCCCGGTGCAGGGGACTCCGCAGCGCCAGGACGCGCAGGGCTTTGGGCAGGGCCGCAAGGGGACGGGGAGCCCCCAGGGTGGCACACGGAGACAGCGGGGCCTGGCGTGGGGACCGGGGCTCCTAAGGGCGAGTGGCTCCTGGCCTCCCCTGCGCGGGGATCTCGCCCAAGGACGCGGCAACGCAGGGATGCAGGGACGCAAGGACATGGGGATCCTGCCCGGGGACGCGGGGATGCGAGGACAGGGGGACGGGGGGACGCGAGGACGCGGGGATGCGAGGACA
>NW_020455573.1:271530-273134 GCF_003342845.1 Nothoprocta perdicaria
TGCAGCCGCAGCCGCGCGGACACGGCGGGGCCGGGGCCGGGGCCAGCGGGCCCGGGGCACCGCGCCAGCCCCAGCAGCGGCCCGGGCCACCAAGGGGACCCKCGGCCGCCCGGCTCAGCGCCACCTCAGCCTGCAGCGCCGTCTCCTCACCCCGCCTTTCCCACATTCCCGTAGCCCACTGGCTCTGCCCTAGGAGCTCCCGCCCCCGGAGACAGCCCAGGGATGGAGATCCCCCCAAACGCCAAGAAAGACCCGGACACTGGGGCATGAAACAAGAAGGGCTTAAATTAAGCAGACATCAAATCATTCTCTTCACAGACAGGCCCCGTGGTCTCTGCGTGGGGACAACGCTGAGCAGGTTGGGGGCTCCGAGGTTGACACGGGGCTCGGCCYGGTCCCCAAGCGCCTCCTTGGCACAGCCCCGTGTTCCCTCTGCCTTCTCCCCCTGCTCCTGCCCTTCGGTATTGTTCTCGTGCTACATGAAAGCTTTTATCTGCCAACTCCAATTACTTGGTAGCTCTTCATTTCCTCCAATAATAGTCCTTTAAAAAGCAGCCTAAAAATGACATATTAAAATTATCTTCTTGACTATGTGCCCTGGGGTGTTTTTTTTTTCCACTTTAAGCCTGACTTAGGTTTGTTCTTTTAATTCATTTTAATTTGCAGGAAAATACCCAAGCAGGCTTTTGGTGGTTGGTTTCTTCTTTTCTTGTCAAACACAGGAATGAGGGATTCCACAAAGAAACACTATTTCTTGACGTGAGTGCTACCTGGGCAATATTTGCATGCCTAAAGCAGCAACCTCATGCCTGGCTTTGGCAGCCTAAAATGGAGAGTAGCTCCTCAGGACAGCTTGGTGCAGAAGGGTAAAGCCTAAAGGGGTTTGTGGCACCGGAGGGGACCAGGTGCTGCTCTTCCTTTCCGTGTCACTCAGAAGTTTCTGATGATTTTTGGGCATCTCTGCAGAGAGGTGAGATTGGGTTTCTAGTTTCAGGGCCGCTGAATTTCTCTGCCATCRTGATGAGCCCCAGCTATAATTCCACTCTTTATTTGGCCAAATACTTACACTGGCAAGTGCTCCTTGCTCTGCATTAACCTATGGGAGGTCAGGGAAAGAAGAGAAACTTGCTGAGGCCCAAGCAGGACGTACCCTGGGGACCGCAGGCATAAAGCGATAAGCAAAATCATGGAGAGGAGGCTGCTGTTGGAGTCCTGGGCCATGGGAATTTGGAGTGGGGGAACTGGGAGCAAGAGGGCGAGATCATTCTTACGCAGAAATATTCTGGTAAGGTCACAAGGCAATTGGCTCCTTGAGAGATCAATCGTAAGGATCTTGGAGCATGGAAGAACTTTTGCACCCAAACCAAGCCCTCTCCCTGCCTTCCCAAGCCAGATGCCCCTCTAACACTATCTCCAACAGGGAAAAGGGGAGAGCTGGGTTTTTTTGCTCTGCCCTTGAAGCAGATGGGCCCATCTGCCCCAGAACAGGATCATTTGGGGCTCTGGCCCCACAGCAGGCTGCACTGGRGACACCCAAGAGCCCATGGCTGCAAGGGACCCTTGGCTCTGCGGGGCCAAGCTCTGTCTCTCAAGGCCTCTAAGCT
>NW_020455573.1:273492-280554 GCF_003342845.1 Nothoprocta perdicaria
CTGTGGGAGCGGAAGGGAAGGTTTGGTTGCCTGCCCTGCTGGGTTTCGAGGTGACCACACTACCTTGTCCCGATTTAAGGCAGGAGGTGGCAGCAGGACCTCACTGGGAGCAGCTCCTGCTCTAACAGGAGCTGGTTTCAGCGCAGCAGAATGCAGCGGCTGCAGCCAGCTCCTCTCCAGAGCCGGGAGGAAAAAGCTAGAAGCGCAGCAGGGCGGCTTCCCCATGCCCCATTTCCCCAGAAAAGGCCCCTCTGGAGGAAGCTGGGAGCCCCAGTTCCACTTCTGGGGCTGGCGACGCTTCTTTCCCACCCCTCCCTGCTTCTAACAGGACACAGTCACTCCGGGAACACAGGAACCTTCAGCCTTTTATTGGCCTTGGGAAGCACGGAGCAGCGCCGGGGCTGCCAGCGGGGAGGGCGCGGAGGGGACGCCGCGCGGGGCAGCGGCCCCCGAGCTGCGCCGGGGCCGGGAGGCAGCGCTAGACGTCCCTGCGCGGCAGCAGCACGGCCAGCGCGGCGCCGCTCTCCGCACGGCCCGCGCCCGTCGCGGCCCTGCACACGTAGCGCCCCGCGTCCCGCGGCGCCAGCGCCGAGATGCGGAGGCTGCAGCGCCCGTCGGCCCCGCGCTCCATGCGCACCCGCGGCCCCGGCTGGAGCGGAGCGCGGTCCTGCAGCCAGGTCACCTCCAGAGAGGGGACATCTGCGGGGAGGAAGGGTAAGGATGAGGTTGCTGCCCTGCGGCGGCGAGGCAGCCCAGGGCTCTGCCACCACCCAAAGGTGCAGCCACCTCTAAAGGACATTGGGCTCCCTGGTGGTACCGGTACCACGCACGGCTTGGAGCTTCCTGCCCCCGCAAACTCTGGCTGCTCTGGCAGCACCTGGCAGGTCTCACCTTCAACGCGGCACTGGAGGCAGATGCTCCCACCTTCCACCCCTTCCTGGTCTGTCAAAGGCTCCAAGAAGCTGGGGACCTGCTGAGACGGGAGCGCAAAGGCTCCGTCCTCCTCCGGGCTGCCGCTCAGGGCTGTGTCTGGACAGACCGATAGAGAAGCTGGTGAGGAACCCGCTGCCTTCGAACCTCCCTCCCCTGCCCGAGGGGCAGCGTCCAAGGGGGTTGGTGGCACAGGGCGGGCTCAAGGTGAGGGACACTGGCCCGGAGCGGCAGAGGAAGCAGTGGATGGGTCGGGGTCAGCACTCGCAGGGACTGTCACCTTCCTCGCCCAGGCTGTTGGTCGTGTCCCCGGCCAGGTTTGGAGAGCGCAGGGCCAGTCTGTTGAGGGCCAGCAGCGCTTTGCCCGTTTTCTGGAGCGGGGAGAAGGAGCGCCGTGTCCCGGCAGAGAAGCCCCGGCCTCGCCATCCTCAACAGGCACCTACCACCTTGGCCTCGCCATTCCCAACACATCCTCGTCATCCCCRCCACGCACCTGCCACTTGCGGCGCGTCAGGAACTGCTTGATCCTCTCCTTGGAGAGCGCCTTGGTGCTGCTCTGCACCGGCTGCTGCAGCCAGGGGTGCAGCAGGGCCTGGCTGCTGGAGAGCCGGCGTCTGGGGGCAAAAACGGGGCCGGTCGAGGGGSTGCATCAAACCCCAAAGCCTGGGCCCCGGGAGCAGCCTTGGGCAGGGGTCCGCAGGGCCCGAGCAGATGCTGCCTCCAGCTTGTCAGGCTGCGCCCACCCCCAGGCTTGGCTTTCTGCTGCCCAGAGCCCAGCTCAGCCCCATCCTCCAGCGCAGGGATGTCCCCACGCTCCTCGCCCACGTCCTACCGGGCGTCCTTCTGCAGCAGCTGCCTGATGAAGGCTTTGGCCTGCTGGGAGACCTCCGAGAAGGTCTCCTCCTCAAACTTCCACTGGGCAGCTGTGACGTTGCTCAAGGTCTCCATGTCGTTATCCCCCTGGAAGGGCGACTCCCCACTCARCCTGAGGGGACAGCTCACATCAGCGGGGGCTCAGCCCTCTCCAGCCCTCCACCCTGCCCACAGAGCCACTCACAGGATATAGCAAATGACACCGATGCTCCACATGTCCGTGGCAAGGCCCACGGGTTCAAAGGAGACCACTTCTGGAGCCATGAACTCGGGGGTCCCATGCAGCACCTTCACGGGGGTGCCTGGAGCTGCAGAGCACAGGGAGACCTTGGGACAGGTCTGGAGGTCCCTCCCCAGCTGGGCTCCTCCTGGGGCAGCCCAGCTCACCCGCCGGGCCGGCTCAACCCATGGCCAGGGGGATGATGAAGCCTTTGTATCCCGCCAGCGTCCACTGCGGGTCTTAGTGCTCTCCTGGGGCACCTCTGGGTGCTGAGCACTCGGAGTCAGGCCTAGGGACTTGGGGCTGCCCATCTCCGAGGACGGGCTGCTGACATYCCATGATCCCAGCACATCCCATCATTACCAGCAAGGGCCCCAATCCAGTGTCACAGAGCTGCCCATCCTAGAGAYRCATGYAGGAGGATGAAGGAAGCATCTGGGMGTCTGCTGACATTGCTGGATTGGGCCCTACAGCAGGTCSSTGATGGTGACRGTCCCTGTTGTGGTCACCCGGGTGACCCCTGTGCTCACCCAGCTTCCGCGCCAGGCCGAAGTCAATGATCTTGAGCCAGTGGCTGCTCGGGCTGACACAGACGATGTTCTCRGGTTTGAGGTCCAGGTGGACGATAGCCTGGCCGTGCATGTACTGGAGCCCCTCCAGGATCTGCCGCATGTACTGGATGCTGCTGGGCTCTGTGTGCTCGAAGTCGTCGTCCACGATGCGTTCAAAGAGCTCCCCGCCGGCAACGCTGCGCAAGCGGACAGGGCTGGCTCAGGAGCTCGGGGCTTCTGCCGGGCTCTGTCACCTCGGGGAGAGGGAACCCACGCAGGAGCCACGTGGGTTGCTCTCCTGAGCGCATCCGGGAGAGCCTCCGCCCCCCAGGTTCCTGATCCCTGTTACCCCTGAGCCAGGTCCCCAGCGTTGGCACCTTCCCACCTTAGACAGCCCTCCTGGCTGCACCCAGAGCAGTGGCCCTGTTGTCCCCACCCCATATTCTCCCCTACTCACTACTCCATCACCATCACCAGCTCCCGGGGGCTCTGGAAGGCGGCGAGACACTGCACGAGACGCGGGTGATGCAGCAGGTTCATGAGCTCCACCTCGGCCTGAGCCGCCTGCCTCTCTTTGGGCGTCCGCGTCCGGAAATACTTCCCGGCCCGGATCTTGCCGGTKGCCTTTTCCTGCAGCTTGTACACGGTCCCGAACTTCCCCCTGCGGCGGGGTGCAAAACATGGGTGGCACTGTGACTTCCCGGCAGTCCACTAGCGGGAAGGCCCCACAGCACCCCGTGAACGGGGACCCCGACTTACTCGCCGAGCTTCTCCAGCTGGGTGTACACGTCGGAAACCTGCTCCCCGCTGCGGATGGTAACGTCACAGCACTCAAAGGCCTCCTCACCTGCGGGCGAGGAGGAAGAGGAGCCCGTGAGACCAGCGGCCTTGGCTTCCCCGGTCCCTTTTCTCTAGCCCTCCCCGAGTGGACCCTCTTGCTTCAGCTCTGGCTGCTCTCCCCACGTGCTACAGCTGGGGGCACAGGGTGCTCCCACGGCAYGTGTCCCTGCTCCCGGCCATCACAGCTTCTCCGCGGCTTGCGGCGGGAGTCGCCTTTGGAACAGGCTTTGGTGGGGATGGGGCTCCAAACAGGAGGTCACACCAGCAATGGGGGCTGCGTCTGTCCCGGGACAGCCGGGGGGCTCCAGGTACCTTCATCCCAGGACACGGCAGTGCCGGCRGCTCCTTGCTCCATGGTGGACATGAGGCGACAGCCAGGATCGGCTCCAGGCACTCTGCAAAGGGAGGACACGGGACAAGCGCGTGGTGCCCCGGCAGATGTGGGGGGCGGGTTTGTGGTCCCCGTGGTTCCCTGGGGAGCAGGAAGCCCCTGTCCAGGAGCAGCAGCTCCTCAGGCTGCACCCCCAGCCTTCCTCCCGCTCCTCCTCCTCCCGCCCACCAGGAAATCCCCAGGAAAGAGCCACAGTTCCAGGGCAAAGGCACCAGCAGAGCCGCTTCCGCGCTCGGCCCCTTCCCAAGGCACCCGGCACCGCTCCCCTGCCCGTCCCATCCCCAGTCCCACACGGCCGGGCCGCTACCCAGACCTGGTGTCCCGAGGGGGCTGCATGGGGACAGCGGCCCTGGGGAGCCCTGTGGACGCCGGGCCC
Organism: Nothoprocta perdicaria; assembly: GCF_003342845.1. Classification (NCBI taxonomy): domain Eukaryota; kingdom Metazoa; phylum Chordata; class Aves; order Tinamiformes; family Tinamidae; genus Nothoprocta; species Nothoprocta perdicaria. The sequence goes on from NW_020455573.1 coordinate 277,674, forward strand.
GGAGGGGACACGTCCTGCCCGAGGGCTGGGACGGGAGCATCTCCCCAAGCGGAGCGGCAGAGCCCCGGCTCCCTCCTCCCCTTCCTTCCTGGAGCATTTCCCCTCCATTCACAGACGGGCACAGCCCCCACAGCCCCCCCGGGCCGTGTCTGTCACCGCAGMTCGGGGCCCTCCCAGGCACCACCCGAGGGTCCCGCAGGGCTGGGGACACAGCCCAGCCCAGAGCACCCAGGGGCTGCAGAGACCCGACCCACCTCACCACACAGGAGGGCAGCAGCAAAGCAAACCTCAACCCAGCAGCGAGAGGGGCTGAATCCAGGAGTCCCTCTAACCCTTCCCACCTGGATACAGACCCATAAATCCCAGGAGCTAAACCCAGCCCACTGCAGCCTCCCTCCCCGCCCGCACCCATGGGTGGGTTCCCGTCACCACTGAGGGCCCCCACCTGCTCCCGCTGATCCCAGCTCCACCTGCAGCCACGTCCCGCCGGAGTAGCGGCATCCTGCCAGAGCAGCGGGACACCCAGCTTTGCCTCTGCTCCATGCCGGGCCCCGGGGGGATGTGACAGAACAGGGACAGCTCCATGCCTCGTTTTCCCTCTTTAATCAGGAAAAAACAGGATTTGTCCCGAGGGCGTCCCCCATCCCATCCTAACCTGAGGATTCTCACGGTGCAGGCGGCTGCCTCTCCCAGCCCAAAGTCCAGGCCCGTCCCCGGGGCCGGCRGCGGCTCCGCGCGGTGACAGCCGCCCTGTCACCTTGTCCCTGTCACCCGTCAGCTCAGCCGGCTCCCACGGGATATCGACCGCCACGAGCCCCGGGGCCGGAGCGGCGCCGGAGCCGGGTTCCCGCCGCAGCGCGGGGGGAAGGTGCTGCCTGCAGGACACGGCCACCCCGGCACCCCCGGGCCACCCCGGCACGCCCAGCACGGCTGCCCGCCCCATGGCCGCCCCATGGCCGCCCCGCTGCCAACCCCATGGCCGCCTGCCCCTGCACAGTGGGTTAGGGCCAGCCCAGGGGACCCGCTGCCACCCCACASTGGGACAGCGTCACCCCATAGCAGGGCACGGCCACCCCACGGCCGTGCTGCGGCCGAGCAGGGACGCGGCCCCGGTGGCAGCTCCGTGGGTCCCCAGGCTCCATGCTGGACCCCAGGCTGGCGGCGCCCCGGGGCGCAGCCGGGTGACAGTGCCACCCTTGCCAGGGGACAGCCCTTGCTCGGGGTTGCGGGGGACACCGGGGATCCTGCTGTCCCCCGCCGCGTCCCCAGCCGCAGCCCCGGGAGCCGACGCGACCCTGCGGGCGGCAGCTCCGGCCGCGGGGACATCCCCGAGCCCCCCGCCCTGCTCCCGCAGCGGGGACACGCGTGGGCGCCACCGGGGCGGCTGTGGGCGGGGCCCAGAMCCCAGCCCCGCCCGAGGAGGGCGGGGCCAGTGAGATGGGCGGGGCTTTACGGGGCAGGGGGCGAGGCTCCATCTGTGTGGGCGGGGCCAAGTTGTCGCGCACCCCCTCGGAGGCGGGGCCAGCCCATCGGCACGTCTTGTGGGCGGGGCCTATCACAGCAGCACGGTTGTGGGCGGGGCCGTGCTCGGAGCGGGGTCGTGGGCGGGGCCAAGCACAGGGGGCGCAGCAGCCCCGTTGCTCCCTGCGGCTCCAGCCCGACTGCCAGGAGGTGCCCGAGGGCCCGGGTTCGAATCCAGCCCCCGCGCCTCTTCCTTATACAGTGCCCAGCGCCTCTTCCTTATCTGGCCCCTGCGCCTCTTCCTTATCCACCCCCCAGCACCTCCTCCTTATCCGGCCCCTGCACTTCTTCCCTCGCTGCCAGTGGCCTCGGGGATGTGGTGTGAACACAGCCGGGGCTGCCCATCGGCATCATTCCCAGCCTTTGTCAGGCGGCAGATATGGGACGTGGCGGGGGAGCAGTGTGGCGGTGCCAGCCCCAGCCAAGTGCTGCCCTCTGCCATTCTGCTGCACAGCTCCGCCTTCTGCAAAGTCCAAGCAGGCCGCGACAACTCATTGTCAGGCTTAAATCCAAGAAGCACTGGAGCGTCTCATGGGCTTCAGCTTGGGAGGTGGCTGGGGAGTGAAGTGTTTCCCCCAGCTCTGCAAGAGCAGGGTCAGGCAGACACCACCTCATGCCCCCAAAATACTGGTACGTGGGGGAGCAATGACATGAGCCAGGGCCTCTCCCCTGCAGGAACAAAAAAGCACCTATCCGGGCACGGAAACCCTGCTGGACCTTGAGACTGTGATGCCAGATGGGCCTTGAGCTGCTTCTGCTTCTCCACAGCCTGAGGCCAGTGCTGCCACCACCCAGAGGCGGGCCCGGGCCTCTCACTGCTGCAGCTCCCAGCTCCTGCAGGCCTTTCCCTTACAGATTCATTTAAAAATAATAGTAACAATAAACATCATGTTTTGATGCACCAGTGCCTGACTACTAGCGACTACCAAACTACTAGTCTACTAGCCACTGGTCACCAGTAGTTTGTTGGGAGAGCTGGGAGTGCCGAAACGACAACTGGTGACGTGTCAGTGACGTTACAGTTTATTAGTCTCTCCCCGCTTCGTTTTAACATCCCGATCTGATTCCGCGGACCCCAGGCCCGCGGCGGGGCGGGCGCGAGGCCGCGGCCTGGGCGGCCGTCGCCATGGCAACGCTTCCGCTCCCCGCCCCTGGCAGTGCCGCTAGGCATCTCGGGACGGCGAGTCCCCGCCCGCATCGACCGCCCGGGCCGGCCTCGGCAGTCAACTACAACCCCCATAAGCGCCCGCGCCGCGCTGCGCCCCKCCCGCCCCAACGAGTCGCGTCGCTATTGGCCTCGCCGGGCCATCAAGCGGCAGCACGGCGGCTCCTGATTGGGCGCAGCGCGGCCGGGCCGAGG
>NW_020455573.1:280940-284841 GCF_003342845.1 Nothoprocta perdicaria
CTCTCTGCAGGCCCGGGCCGAGGCTGCTTCGGTGCCCGCTGCTGGTTGCACCGTGCCCCTCCCCGCTGAAAAAAAAAGAAAAAACCCTGAATCCCGCAAATTTACCCCTTTGTGCAGCCCCCTCGGGCCGAGCGCGGCCCGGCCCCGCGGGAGGCGCCCCTGGTTCGTGGGGAGCGCGGCCTCCCCGCAGAGCCTGGCTCACAAAAGCGCCCGTTGAGGGGCYGCCCGGGAGCGAACGGAGCCGGGCGCGGAGCCGGGGAGCTCGGGGGCGTCAGGACCCGCTGGCCCGGCGGGTGTGGGGCCAGCCCCACGGGCGCCCCCGGCACCCAGCGCCCGCTCGGCCGCGTTTCCTTCCGCTGCGGGACGCAGATGGCGCCGGCCCGGCCCCGGCTGCCGCGGCCGCCTTCACGCGCAGAACCGGCAGCGCTCGCGGGTGCTGCTCTTCTGCTTGCGCTCCCGGACGGGAGGGCGTGCGGCTGCACAACGGTGCTTTGCTCTATGCGCAGCCTGTTTTTTCGAAGCCCGTGCTTTGCTGAAGTGGCTCTGCCAGCAGATGTTGGGCCTCATCCGGGCAGCTTTGCTGCTCCSTGAGCCCTGGAGACCTGTGGAAGTCCCGGGGCTCCCGAGCTGCAGAGCTGCGGGGCACTTGGTATCTCCCTGTACACTGAGTAGCTGGAGGTCTAATTTGAAGTTGATTTTTGCCGAGCTAAAAGGTGCATTTAGCCAGAGCCGCTTCCTTTGTACCCAGCTGCTCCGCTGGGATTTTGGACCTTGCTGGGTTTGGGGTTGGGAGCAAGAAAGGGGAACACAAGGCCTTGTCTGAGGTCTTGGTGCTGCCGGCGGACCTGGCACTGCTTCCCGGGGACGCTCGGAGTGGTGTCCCTGTGGCGGGGCCTGCAAAGGGCCCTGCCCTGTGTCCACTGAACTCTGCGGGAGCTTTTCCTCTTAAACCAAAGCAGAATTGCTTCCCGAATGGGACAGAGCGCAGCTGCCGGGTACCCAGCGCGGCCGCGCTCGTGTCGCCGCGCAGCCCGGTCAGAGAGCTGGCCCAGGCTGAGGCCGGCAGGGCCGCGTCGCGTCCCCTGCGTCGCTCGTGGTGGAGCAGGGCAGATCCCGCCGGTCTGGGCTGCGGACGCGGCGGGAGCAGCGGCCCTGGTGCCGGAGCAGCCGCTCGCACCGCCCTGCCCCACTGCTCCGAGCGGGCGGAACGTGGCCAACGCCGCGGATGAGGAAGGAGGCCTGGAGGAAACGGCCGCGCGGGATCTTCGCTCCCGGCCCGCGCGCCGCGGAGCAGGGGGAGGCGGCGGCAGGTGCCGGGCCGGGCTGCGGCCGCCGCTCGACACCGCCGTGTAACCGTCGCTGGGCAGGGTGGCTGCCGCCCTCGGAGCTGCGGCACTGCCGGCGGGACGCCGAGGGGCTGCCCGGCTCGGCCACCAGCCACCTCGAACACCAGCCCCTATTTCCAGAGCCGCCCGAGCGGCGCCGCATCCGTTCATCCAGCCGGTGTGGCCGGGCCGGAGCAGCGAGGGGCCGCGTCCTGCGGGGGCTGTTCCTGTTGCCGCTCCCTAGATCCGTGTGGGGCTGATTGGGGAGGCCCAAGCGMCGCTCCCGCACAGCCGGGGTCGGTGCCGCCGGGGACGCAGCCCTGGTGCGGCCGTGGCGCCCGCGCGGGGCGGGCGGCTCGGGCAGCCGGGGGCAGCGGAGCGGCCGCGCGGGGAGGGCCCTGGTGCGGGGCCGCGGCCGTGGGCTCCCAAGGGGCCGCTCGCCGCCCCTGCAGTGGGTTTGGTTAGTGCACCGAGCTGCGCGGGGCTCAGCGGCAGCCTCGGGTCCTCGGGGAGCTCCCCAGGCCCCTTTGGGCCAGCCCGGCGCCGCAGGGCCGCAGCGAGCGCCTCGGGAACGCGCGGTCAGGAGCAGCCCTGCGTTTGGCTCAGCCGGCTGCCGCTGAGCAGAGCCCRGGCGCAGGGCACGAGGGCAGCGGGGCTTTGGGGGGTTGTTACGGTACAGCTGTCAGAGCAGTGGCGGGAAGCCCACAACAAAGCTCTGTTCCCTTCTGAGAGGGAGGTCGCTTTGCTTGCAGGCAGCCTCGCCGCGGCCTTCGCCGCACACCCGTTGTTGTGTCCGGCTGCCGCGTTAACTGGACGGTGCCTTGGCGCAGGCCCCTCAAGCGGTGCCGGTACCGCCCGCCGCGGCTCCCAGCCCCAGGACACGGAGCTGGGTTGGTCCCTGCAGGGCCGGGCTGCACCAGGCAGGCAGCGGCACCAGGTTGGTACCGGGATCGTGGCAGAGGCGAGGGGGAAGCGGCACCCAGGAGGCTCCAGGGCGAGTGCCCTCCCCAGGGACCCTCCCTTCGCCCAGCCGGGCAGCTCCATGTCAGCACATGCCCYGGAGCAGAAACGCTGCCAATTTCCCTGAAAAAAAAAAAGAATCAGAACCACCTTGAAATCACAGGCCCTGGGCCGCGGCCCCAACCCCTGCGCCCGCCCGGGCCGCGGGGGAGGGACCCCTGCCCCCCGTGGAGGTCTCTTACGCTGCTGGGTTCGGGCCAAGGAAGTGTTTTGTGCCGCTGCTTCACCCCGTGTCCGTGCGGGATCAGAGCAGCCTCTGGATCCCCCTCGGGCTCCACCTCMGCTGCCCCCGGGCGCAGCCCCAGCGGGGCCGGGGGGACAGCGAGGTAGGGGGACACAGGGATGGCCCCCAGCAGCACCGGCCCTGCTGGGGGAARCGCCCCCTCTGCCCCCCGGCCCCGACTCTCTGGGGGCTCCTCGCCGCAGTGCCACCCCCCCGAGGGGACCGCAGCCGGGGAAGGTTAACGGAGCCTGCAGCCCCCGCGGGTCAGGCAGCGCCCGCTGCCCCGGGGCACCCCCGGCCCGGGGGCCGCCGCACACCGGCCCGCGCGGCACACACCACACCGGAGCCGTTACCGCTACAAGTAGTTACATTTATTAGACCTCTGTAATCTTTATAGTCATTTTTGGGCCAATTTACAGGTTTCCTGGGGAAGGTTTTTTTTTTTCAGGTTTGTTTTTGGTTTAAACACAACAAAATAAAAGGGGGGAAAAAAGGCAAAAAAAAAAAAAAGCAAAAACAACAAAAACAAAACAAAACCCAAGTTCACTTATACATAAGCCCTCCCCCAGCCCCCAAAGCCACCTAAAAAATGGAAAGGAAAGGAACGCAAGCGGCAGCAGTGCGGGGGCCGGGGCCCGCGCCCCTCGGCCGCGGGGACCCCCGCTCCACCCCCCGGTAGAACGCGCCCCCCGCGCGCCCGCCCGCCCCGCGCTGTCACTCGGCCGGCGGCGGCGGCTCCTTCTCCTGCAGCAGCCGCAGGTTCTCGGCCCGCAACCTGTCCACCTCGAGCTCGAGCTGCCGCAGCCGCGCCGCCTCCCCCCCGCACTTCTTGCTCTCCATGCGCAGCCGGTTGTTCTCGTCCTCCATGCGCGACAGGCACTTCTCGAGCTCCAGGTACTCCTTGACGAGCTCCTGCTTGCTCATGTTCTGCAGGCTCTCCACGTGGTACCGCTCGTAGGTCTCCGAGAAGTCCCGCTGCAGGAACTCGCTGCCGTCGCCCCCCATGCCGTCGCTGCCGCCGTCCTCGTCGGCCGCCTCCTCCAGGAAGTCCTCGTCGCTCGTCTCGGCCGGCTTGGCGGCGGCGCGCCGCGGGTACAGCCCGGTCTTGAGGTCGGGCTCCTCCTGGTCGTGGTCCTCCATGAGGAACTGCGTGGTGTTGTAGGGCGCCACGGGCTGCCCCTTGGCGAACATCTCGGCGCGGAGGCGCGAGGCGCGCAGGCTCTGCCGCTCGTCGAACTGCTGCTTCTCCTCCCAGCTCAGCTTCGAGTAGGGCTTCCAGCGCCGCTTCTTCTTCGACGGCCGCCGACGGTGCTTCTTCTTGGGCGGCCACTCG
>NW_020455573.1:285521-291559 GCF_003342845.1 Nothoprocta perdicaria
CAGCGCGCTCCCCCGCCTTATATAGCGTCGCCTGGCCCCGCCCCGCGTCGCGCACGCGCGCTGCCCGCCCCACCCCGCGCGGCATGCCGGGAGTCGTAGTCCGCTGCCCCAATCGATCCGCTGGCTCCCGGCTGGCGCGACGACTACGGCTCCCAGAACCGCAACAGACGCCGCGCGACGGCCAATCCGCGCGCGTAGTGGGCGGGTCCCACGGCCGGGCTCCGCCCRCCGGCTGCCTCGGCAGCCGTGCCCCCATTGGCCCCGACGAACGTCACTCCCGCGCACCTCAACCAATAGGCGCGTGACGGGCCATACCATTCGCTCGAGGGGCTCCTCCGCGCCGCGGGGCCGCGCGCGCCCGGCGACCTTCACGGCGCCGCTAAGGGCAGCGCCTGGCGCCCCCCGCGCCTGCGGGGAAGTGGTTCGGTCCTAAAGTAGTCCCCGGGCGGCACCGTGAATGGGGCGCGATGTGGGGCGCGATGCGGAGGGCTCCGCCGTCCCGGAGCCGGGATTCGGCCCGTCCCGAACACAAGCGGTCCGCTCGCGTTCGGGTCGGGCCCAGTCCCGGTCGGGCACAGCGGAGGGGGGGGCGCGGGCGGAAGGATCCGGGCACCGCGCGTGGGCGCCCAGCAACTCCGCGGAGGGAGATGTAAACAAACGCGAGCGGAAACGAGGCCGTCCTTAAAGGGGCCGCATCGCCYTGGCACAAAGTCGCGGGGGGCGGGGCTGAACGCACGGGCGGGGGTCCCCGAAACGCGGCAGGGGGCCCCGGCGGGGGCCCCGGCTCGGGCAGCGCCGGGAGCTGCGGCCCGGCTCCCTGCGGGGCATCTCCAACGTGGCGCAGCCCGGGGGACCCCACGGGTGACCGCGGGCACCCCGGGGAGTCGCGCCCCCCCCGCCCCCTCCCCACCTCGCGCGCGGGGCCGGGGCTGCCCCACGGCGGCCGCGTCCCCCGCACACGGAGGCTGCGCTGGGAAGGCAACTTTAATGAGGCGGCGAAGGGCGGCCGGGCCGCGCGCCCGGCCCGCGGGGCCCCCCGGCCCCGGGCGGTGACGGCCCCGGCCCCGGCCCCGGCCCGCCCCCCTCCCGCTGTCGCCGCCGCTGCCAGCGGCCGCTGCTTCTTCCCGGGGTGCGAAGCTTTGGTGCCCCCGCGGTGCCGCGGGCCCTGGGGCGGCCCCAGCCTCGCGCCGGCCACAGGCACCGGCGCAGCCGCCGGCCCGCGGGCCCCGCCGTGCGGAGGAGGCTGCTGAGAAGCACGAGGGCTCGTGGGCGCCGCGCGGGCCCACGCGCCGGGGCCCGTCACCTCTTCCTGGCCTGCAGGCGCCGCAGCAGCCACTGGGTGACGAAGGGCCAGGCGAGGAGGAAGAGCAGCGTGCGCGGGGACACGGGCAGCGGCCACGGCAGCTGCGGAGGGCCGGGACATGGGCTGGCCGCGCGGAGGCGTCCGGGGCAGCCCTCACTCCACGGGCACCGTCCGGAGCCCGCGGGCCCCGGCCACATCCCTCCGCTTGTGGCGGGCCGCCCAAGGCGCCGCGGCGCCAGGTCCCCCCCAACTCACCTGCGCAGCCAGCGGCAGCCGGGGCAGGGCCTCGCGCTCGTCCCCCTGCAAGGCAGCAGAGGCTGCGGCCGGGGCCGCCCCGTGTCCCCAGCGCCGACCCAGGGCTGCAGCCCAGCGGGTTGAGCCCRGCGCCGCTCAGCAGGGCCGCCCCGGGGCTGCAGCCCGGCAGGTACCTGCGTGGCCGCCAGCGTCTCCAGGCGGCCGAGCCGCTCCCGCACGCACTGCATGTCGTCCTGCAGCGCTCGCACAGTGCCGGCCACCTGCGCGCCCAGCTCTGCTGCCACCTCCTGCGCCAGCTCCAGGTGCCCTTCGGCCCCTTTGGTGTCCCCTTCGGCGTCCCTGGGGCTGTCCTGCTGTCCCGCGGCAGGCTGCGCTCCTGGGGCAGGGGCTCTGCTCAGGTGGGTGGTAATGTGGCACCCACGGGAGCACCGCACGTGGCAGTGGCGGCYGGGCCAGCACGGCCCCACGGAGCCGCAGGGGGCCCGGGCGGCCCCGGCGCTTCCAGCAGCTCCATGACCCRGCGGGTTGGCGCGACGCTGCCTGGCTGGGAGCAGCGCTCACGAGGACGGGGTGACGGGCGYGGGCAGCCTCCCCACACACATGTACACAGCCCCGGCCTGCAGCCCTGCCGCGCTCACCAGAGGCCCCGCAGCCGCCCCGTTTGAGGCTGCGACCCGCCGAGAGCCGTCGCCGCTGCCGGGCAGGCACTCGCCACGAGGCGGCTGCTCCGCGGAGCAGCTCGGCCCTTTGCGGCGCTGCCGGGGGCCGGGGTCACCGGCGCCTTTCCGGGCCTTGTTACAAGTTAACTCCCAAGGTCAAGCAGCGCGGGAGGCCCCGCAGAAACATTAACGGGGAGATAAGCGCCACGGCGGCCGGGCCACTCAGGTGAGGTGGTGCCTGCGCCTCCGCAGCGGCTGCTCCCGCCGGAGCAGAGCCCCGGGATGTGTCCGTGGGGCTGCCGCCCATGGAGCTGCCCTCCCGCCATCCCCAGCGCGGCACCCACCTCGCTCGGGGCCAGGGCCGCTGCTCCCCGCTCCGCTTCCGCCGTCGCCCTGGTGCCCAGCGCGGGTGCCCCGCGGGGAGAGCCCCTGTCCGGCCTGTGCGGGGCAGAGAGGAGCGGCGCTGAGAGCCCTGCTGCGAGTGGCCGCTGGCCCCGCGGGGCCGCTGCCAGGGCTGGCACGTTGGGCCGCCAGTGGCCAAGCCCGGGGAAGCGACTCGCGTGGGCTCAGGCTGCAGCAGGGCCCAGGCGTCCGGGCACTGTCCTCCCCAGCCCCACGYTCTGCTGCCGCAGGGGCACAGCTTGGCCGGTGGGAGCCGGGATGACACTGGGAACAGGGCGAGGGAGYGGGGGGCAAGTGGCAGGGTGCCGGGGCTCTCAGCCTGTGTTCGGGGGCGGGACCAGGCTGCGAGGCCACAGGGACACAAGGAGGGACCCTGCAGGGTGTAACAGGGCAGCGGGCAGCCTTGCATGTCCCTGCTGTGCTCGGGGGCCTCCGCGCTCAGGCAGGGTCCTGGGCTGGTGCAAACAGGAGCGCGCGGAGCCCCGCAGAGCCCAGCGCCTCGAGCCCTCCTGCCCGGACACGTTACCTGCTCGGGCTCCATGTGCTCCAGGGTGTCGCAGTAAACGTCGCCCTCTGAGTCGCTGGGCACCCGGCCGCCCTCGGGCGCTTGGGCGGCTGCAGCGTGGCCGCCTCCTGCAGGGAAGCGCCCAGCTGAGCGGCGGCAGCGGCTCCTGAGGCCCCGGCGAGAGCACCCGGCGAGTGGCCACGACGGCAGCACCGGCGCACGCAAGGACCCCAGGGCTGAATCCCCGCGCTGGACAGCCCCGGTCCAGGGGCGGCTCCGTCCACGCCACAGGACCGGCCAGGCGCTGCTTTCACCACGGAAAGGACAGTGGGGAGGCCCAAGGGCGAAGGAATCGGCTCCGCGAGCAGCGTCGGGGTGGTGGCCCTGAGGCCCGGCCCGGCTGCCCCGTCCTGCCGCGGCAGAGCGAGGCCGCGGGCGGCAGCCAGGCGCCGCGGAGCCCTGTCGGGGTGGGCTCCCGGAGCACACAGCTCCCCACAGAGAAAGGGCTCCCAGGGCGGCTGGGGCAAATCCCAGTGCATGAGCCGGACCGGTTTGGATCCATGGCACTCAGCTGCTCCGAGCCCACAGATACACACAGTGCTGACCGCCATCAGCGCCCAGGACACGGCACCGGGGACACGGCAGCACCCGGGACACGTCGGGCTCGCTGCCCAGCGCCGCTCACGCGCCCGGCCCGCCTTCCCGTGCGCACGGCCAGCGGGAGCGATGCGCTCGCTCCGTGCCCATATATGCTCCTGGAGGGAGGGCATGAGCGCCTCGGGAGGAATTCCAGCCCTGGCACCGAAGCAGAGCTGGAGGCCTCTGCGACAGCACTCTGGGCCAGAGCAGCGCGGGCCATGGAGGGAGGTGCACGGAGCCCCCCTGCCAGCAGCTTCCCCCTTGGGCCGGGATGTTGAGAGATGTTTTCCCAGTCCGTGTCCCAGCCCAGCCCTCAATCCCACCCCTGGAAGTCAGCAGGATCAGACCTCGCAACAGTGCAGAGCAGCACAGAGACAGCACCATGTGCGAGGTTACCCCGCGCCAGGATCAGCTCGAGAGCTGGGTCCAGGGAAAGCCGCAGCTCTCCAGTGCTCGGGATGTGCAAGCAGGGCTGGAGCGGCTGAGGGCTCTGCAGGTGGACGGAGGCCGGTCCGTCCCAGCCGGGTCCTGCGGCGCCGGGGCCTGGGCTCCCCCCACGGGGTCTCTGCTGGTGCCGGCCGCCCCAGCGAGACCAACCTGCCGCCTGCTCCGCGCGCGGCGCCTCCTCGGCCAGGGTGCTCTCCAGGCGATCCCGAGCCAGGCTCCCTTCCTGGCCGTCCTGCCTGGGGCCGGGCTCCTGCTCCGCATCTCCTGCGCAGAGGGGAGGGAGGAAGCAGCGTCAAAGTGGCGCAGACAGCCCCGCGCGCCGGGCCGCGCACAGCGACAACYGCAAGGGCCTCCAGCAGCTCCCAGCTGGGCTGCCACCCAGCGCCCCCCTGCCCGAGCACCRCGGCCTCCCGCCTGCCGCAGGGCCCGGCCGAATGCCGGCATCACGGCGCTTCCAGCGCCCAGGACGTTGCTCCCACTGCCGGCCGCTCCGTGGCACCCGCCCAGCCCCTGCATCCCCGGGGGCTGCTCTTCCCCAGGGCCTCCAGCCCCGGGTCCTTCCTCAGCGCGTCCCCGCGGTCGGGGGACCCGGCGGGTCCTGTCCCCAGCCCCGGGCCCTGGGGCAGGAGCCTCAACTGCCCTTACTCCAAGTCCTGTTCCAGGGCGGCTGTGCCTGGAGACGTCTCTGGACCAGGAACCAGCACAATTTACCTCCAAGCGGTATTTTCATTTTCTAAGAACCTAGGCCTGGTTCTGGGGCAGCCGAGACCCCGCTCTGGGGCACGGGCGGCTCCTCGAGGGCTCCGAGCGCTCCCGCCAGCACCAGCCAGCCTGGGCGTCCCGACCCTCCCTTCCCGTGGGGATCATCACTAACACGGCCGCAAAGCGCCCGCGCGGGGTTCACACCCCCGACACACACAGCCCAGCAGTTTCCAACCTCGGGCACGTTGAACCTGACYGAGGCACCTTGGCCTTATTGGTTTTACGGATTCTATCGGGCTCAGACCTAAAGGAGAGAGTCCCGTGTGTGCGCGACAGCAGCACGGGGTGACACTGCCAGGAGCGCCTGGGTGTCCCAGCTGGGACTGGCCTCCAGGCCACGGGGTTTTGCATCCTCCTGGGAAGCAGCACGTCAGGAAACTGCCAGGGAGGCGCGGGCAGGATGGGGACAGGGATGGGCTGTAACCACACRGGTTATAGCCGCCCTGGACACCCCACCCCAGGGCTCCTGCTCTCCCCCTGGAGATGGGATACAGCCGACCCCGYGCTCGGACTTTGCACCTTCACTTGCCAGGAGCTGCTGCCCTTCTGAAAGCTCCCGGCTGACTAAAGACAACCAAACAACCCCTCTTTGCTCGGGTCCTGCAGCGTCGGGACAGCCACCAACCCGCAGCGCAGCGGCCTCCCACAGGCGCCGTGCGCCGCCGGGGACCCTGCTCTGAGCTGGGGAAGGCGCCCGGCAGCCGGCACTGCAGGAATGCACGTGGAAAGGCAGGGAAGAGCTGGGAACAAGAGTCCCAACACCCCTGGATCCCTGGAATCCTGTCTCTCAAGCCCGGGTTCTCCATGTCCATTCCCACCTGCCCAGCTGTTTATGTTGGACGATCCGATGTGGTTGTCCTGGCCAGATCCCGCCCTTTCCAGGGGTGGCCCCGAGCCAAGGCCAAGCGAGCAGAAGCTGCGGGACATTGAACTGGAGCCGCCCCGAGCGCTCCCACCTTGGGGAGCCGACCCCAAGCTCCCTCGTCCGAGTTCGGGGCTGGAGCGGCTCGCGGGGCTCGCAGGGCCACGGGCGCCGCGCCGGGCGCCGCGGGCACTCACCGGCTCC
>NW_020455573.1:293010-295552 GCF_003342845.1 Nothoprocta perdicaria
GCACCGGGGTGATGCACCGGGATAATGCACTGAGACAGTACTCCAGGGTGGTGCACCTAGGTGATGTACCAGAGTAATGCACTGGGACAGTGCACTGGGGTGACACACTGGGATAATGCACTGAGTTAATGCACCGGGACAGTACTTCAGGGTGATGCACCGGGGTGACGCACCGGGACAGTGCTCTGGGTTAATACACTGAGATAATGCACCACGACAGTGCTCCAGGCTGATGAACCAGGCTGATGCACCAGGGTGATGCACCAGGACAGGGCACTGGGGTGATCCAGTGGGGTAATGCACTGGTTTAATGCACCAGGGTGTCGCACCAGGACAGTGCACCAAGGTGATGCAGTGGGTTAATGCACGAGGACGGCGCACCACGATAATGCACTGGGTCAATGCACCGTCACAGTGCACTGGGACAGTGCACCGGGATAATGCACCAAGTGGCTGCTCTGGGGCAATGCACCGGAGTGATGCACTGGGATAGTGCACCGGGGTAATACACCAGGGCAGTGCACCGAGCTAATGCACTGGGGAAATGCAGTTGGGCAGCTGGACAATGCGCCCGGATTAATGCACCTGGACAGTGCCAYGGGGCAATGCACATGGCTTTTGCCTAAAGGCTCCAAGTGCTTCCTTTGAAGGCAGGCAGGCTTAGAGTGACAYGGAGGGACTTGGGGATAAAGGGTGGCCTGGGGTGATCAAGGGATRGGATTGCCCTGGGGCCCCACTTCAATGCCCAGCTCCAGATCCCCAAATCTGGTTGTTTAACAGCAGRAAAATAGACCTCTAGTCAATATATTTCCACTCAACATGGCCAGGGTGTTTGGAAACATTTCCTCTACCCAGTGCAAAAGTTCAAGAGAGAGAAAAAGAAAAAACAACCCCAAGCAGGCGTTCGATTTTTTTTCTTTCTCTATTTCTTAGGTGTGACTCAGGCTTTCTGCTCCTTRGCTGCAGGGCCCTGTGGCTCTGCTCTGACTCACTGGAAAACAAGCCGGGATTGTGGGCAACGAGCCCGTGCCGAGGGCGCCCCTACCCTCAGCGCCAAGTCACGGGGACAGGGCCCGTGCTGGAGGCAGCCGGGAATGCAGGCGGCTTTCCATGGGCTCCCTCCGAACCGCCGGCGGGTGTGGAAAACCACAGTGCTGGCGGCACGGGGCGAGTGCTCGCAGCCTGGCATCGCCCCCCGCGCGGCTGGGGCTGTTCTGCGCCACACTCCGGCCTTTCCCAGCCCTAATCCCGCTGCTAATCGTATCCCGGCGGTGGCAGCGGCGCTCGCTGCTTTGTTGTTATGTAATGTGTTTTYCCCCCTGCCGGCCCCGAGCACAAGGCTCCAGCCGGAAATTTTGCAGCTCCTGAATGGGGGAAAGGTGACGCCGAAAGAGAAGGCGCCGCTGCCTGTGGAGCAGTCCCAGTGTCCCCACAATGTCCTCCTGCACTGTGCTGGGCTCTGCAGTGCTCAGCCAAGGGGCTGTCCGAGGCTGCACCCGCTGCTCTCATGTTGCATCAACTGCCTGCCCAGATGCTGCACCCACAGCCCAGATGTTTCACGACCCACCCGGAGGTTGCAACCCGTGCCCAGAGACCACTCAACCTGCCCAGATGTTGCTGAGCATTCCCAGATGTTGTTCTGCCCGTTCAGGCGCTGTCCCACCTGSCCAGATGCTTTGCTACCTGTCCAGATGTTGCACCACCTACCTAGACGCTGCAGCCTCTGCCCAGACCTTTGGTCCAGCTGTGGTGCCTCCTGCCCCCCCTTCTGTCCACAGTGCATCCTTCCATAAGCTCTGCACATGCATCGCTGGCTGCTCCCAGCATCATCAGCATGGAGAAAAAAAAACAACCCAAAAAAGCAAAAACAGGCTTTGCTTGCGTTTCCCAGGAGGAATTATTCTGGATTTGGAAGCATGCAGTTGGCTGCACTGCTAAAACACATGGAGTTGTGGAGTTTCCTCTGGATGTGAGCTCAAGCCTTGTCTAAAACTAAGGGCAGTAGCTTAAAATCAAAGCTGGGACCTTTGTCCCTGGGTGTAGCCACCTGAYGAGCTCCATGTGCAACAGGGTCACCCAAACCCGTCCCTCTGCTGCCCAGGGCTGCTGGGACCAGTCCCTGCCGGTGTCCTTGGGCCCTGGCATCTGCTGTGGGGTGGGTGTCGGGCTGCCTGGGCAGGGGGGTCTTCCCACATCCCACCCCTCCAGTGCCGCCCCAGCAAGCCAGGGGCCTGCAGTAGCCCTGGGGAAGTTGGAGAAGGAGTGAGGAAATTTCTGGAATGAGAGTAAATTCTGGACTGGGGGTAAATGACCATGGGTGTGGCTGTGTCCCCCACGTGTCTGCAAGTTCCCACGGGGCTGCTCACACACATGCGCACAGGCCTCCCGACCCATTCCTGGTGCACCCAGACCCTGTTCTCTTGCCCGGCCGGCTCCCAGTGTAGGACCCCCGCCCGGCCCGGTCCGTTCCCGGTGCAGCCCGGAGCCCCCTCCCCAGCCCGTTCCCGTTGCAGGCCCTGACATCACGTCTCGGAGCAGCGCG
>NW_020455573.1:295906-337031 GCF_003342845.1 Nothoprocta perdicaria
CCGCCCCGGCCCGGCCCGGCCCGGCCCGGCGCGGAGCACCATGATCTGCGGCGCGAGGCGGCAGCCGCGGGGCCCCGCGGACGGCACCGGCGGCCCCCGACGGCCCGGGGGGGCCTTCAAGAAAATGGGTGAGAACGGGACGGGATGGGGGAACCGCCCCCCCGCACCCCCCGCCATCCCGCTCCGCCCGCGGGGGGAAGGGGGTCTGTGACACGGAGGGTCCCCAAGGTGGAGGTGACTCGAGGCTGGAAGGAAGGGAGGGTTTAGAGGTGACAGGGGACCTCCCTGGCAAGGACAGGTCCCCATGGCAGGGAAGGGCCCCAGGGTGACAGGGCACCCCATGGCAGGGAGGGTCCCATGGTTGGATCAGATTCTCTCCATGGGTCAGTGTCCCCATGGTAGCGAGGTGTCCCCACAGATAGAGAGGCCCCCATGGCCAGGACAGGTCCCCATGGCAGGGAGGGTCCCTAAGGGAGGGTCCACAGCAAGGAAGGGTCCCTCAGCTGGGGGACATCCTCACCATTGGCAGGTGTCCCCATGGCAGGGACAGGTCCCCAAGGTGACCAGGGACTCCATGGTTGGGCAAGGTCCTCACCATGGGCAAGTGTCACCATGACAGGGACAGGTCCCCATGGCAGGGATGGTGCCATGGTGGCAGGTCCTGCCTGTGCTTGGGCATGGGCCGTGTGCCCGGAGCTGCACGTCTCGGTGCAGCTGTGTGACCGTTGCCTGCGGTGTCTGCACGAGCAGGAGCCCCGGTGTCCTCGTGGCTCTGCATCCCTGTGTCCTCCTGTCTGTGCATCCGTATGTCCACCTGTCTGTGCATCCTTGTGTCCACATGTCCATGCATCCCTGTGCGCGCATTGTATATCCATGCACCCACGTTACTCTGCACCCTGAATCCTCGTGTCCGGGAATCTGTGTATCCACAAATCCCTGTGTATCCATGAATCTGTGTATCCGTGCATCCATGCACCTGCAGATCCATACATCCCTGTGTCCATACACCTGTGTGTCCATGGACCCATGCATTTGCGCATCCATGCTCCTGTGCATCTGTGTGTCCGCACACACAACGCGGGACAGCAGCTCTGGGCAGGCTGTCACCCACGGGGCCGGGATGCGCGGGCCGGGCRTGTGGGCTCAAAATCCTGGGAACACCGCAGCCGCCCGGCTCCGGGACTGGCATGTGCGGGGGCTGCCAGCGCTCGGAAAGGACAAGAGCCCCACTGTGGACACCCGGGGCCACGGGCTCGGTGACGCACTGGCACCAGCAGCGTCCCCAAAACTGCTCCATCCCCAAACTCCCGTTTTCCGCCCCGGGGGAGCTTTAGGAGTAGAGCGGGAGCGGCCGGAGTGCCGGAGATATTTTTATAGATTGCAAAGAAAATAAAAAGGCGGGGAGGAAATAGCTGAGCAGTTTCTTGGCTAACAGACGGAAAAGTCCCGGCCCGCAGCAAGGCCGGGTGCAAGCCTGGCCACCCCGTCCCAGCGAGCGGGTGGGTGACTCACTCCGGTCCCGCTCCCAGGCTGTTCCCACGCGGCTGCTGGGCACAGGGCAGGGGAGCAGCATTCGGGTGGCTCCATCAGGATCTGACAGCCCCTGTCCTGCGCACTGGGCAGGGCCCCAGAGCCACTGCCCTGAGTTGCTCCCGCGCAGGCGCCATGGGGGCTGCATGTTGGTGACTTGTCCCATCTGCCCCGTCCCATCTGCCCCCTCCTGTCCTGCCCTGTCCTGTCCTGTCCTGTCTGCCCTGTCCTTTCCTGTCCTGTCTGCCCTGTCCTATCCTGCCCTGTCCTGTCCTGCCCTGTCCTGTCCTGTCCTGTCTGCCCTGTCCCATCTGCCCAGTTCTGTCCTGTCCTGTCTGCCCTGTCCTATCCTGTCCTGTCCTGTCCTGTCTGCCCTGTCCCATCTGCCCAGTTCTGTCCTGTCCTGCCCTGTCCTGTCCTGTCCTGTCTGCCCTGTCCCATCTGCCCAGTTCTGTCCTGTCCTGCCCTGTCCTGTCCTGTCCTGTCTGCCCTGTCCCATCTGCCCAGTTCTGTCCTGTCCTGCCCTGTCATCTGCCCCATCCTGTCCTGCCCTGTCCTGTCCCATCCCATCTGCCCCATCCCGTCCTGTCCTGTCTACCCTGTCCTGTCCTATCCCGTCTGTCCCATCCTGCCCTGTCCAGTCCTGTCTAGTCCTGCCCTGACCCGTCCTGCCCTGTCCTTTTCTGTCCTGTCCTGTCCTATCTGGTCCATCCCATCCCATTCTATCCTATCCTGTCCTGTCTTATCCTATCACATCCCGTCCTGTCCMATCCTGTCCCTCCATCCCGTCATGTCTGTCCTGTCCCGTCTGTCCCACCTTGTCTCATCTGTCCTGTTCCACCATCTGTCCCATCCCACCTCCCCCCCTCCCCTCCTGTCTGTCCGCTCTCATCTTCTCCTGCCTGGAGGGTGCCCTGGGCTCTGGGTGCCGAGTGCCAATGGGGCCGTCCCCTCGCAGGCCTGTCGGACGACGAGGACATCAAGCTCATGCTGAAGGGCTCTCTGCTGTGGAAGATCAAGGCGCCGCGGGCCAAGGAGCGCCTGTACCGCCTGCAGGAGGACGGCTTGACCATCTGGTTCGAGAGGCGCTTCCGGCACGCCCGCTCCAAGCACATCTGTAAGTGCCGCTGCTGGGGTGTCCCCGGGGGGCTCGGGGCTCCGGGACCTTTCCCTGCACTGCCCCGAGGAGCCCGAACTCTCCACTGGGAGCCAGGCACGGCCTGGGACACAGCATGGCCAGGGACCCTGGGTGCTACCCGGCACCCAAGGTGCAATGCAAAACCCTGGTTCCTGGTCCAGGTTATGAACTGGGACTCTGAGCATAAGCTGGGACCTTGGGCACAAAYGTGGGACCCTGGTCATGACCAGGGACTCTGGAGATGTCCCTGGGCACCCCCTGGGACTTGGCCTCCAGCCCCCAGCTTGGATCTGCCCCATGGCCACAGCAGCCAGGGGAGCCAGGCCCCACTGAGGCTCTTCCCCAGCCTCAACCCAGTGCTTCCCAGTGTATCCCGGTGCCTTCCAGCTCTTCCCAGCACTTCCCAGTGCATCCCACCACCTCTGGTGCAGCCAAGGCCAAGCTCCTGGAGGCTCCATTTCCCTCCCTGCTGGCTCCTGCCCTGCACCCCATCCTGTCCTTCCAACCCCCCGCCTGGGATCACGGCCTGGCCGCAGGAGAGGGCTCCATCCCGCCACTGCGGCCAGCGTCCCATCCCCGTGGGGCTCTGTCTCGCCGGGSATTAGAGCAGCTGAAAAGGCAGCTTAAGGGCGTCCGCGGCGCCCCGCACGCTGCCCGCAGCACCGGGCTGCACGGGGGACACCGCGGGGACGGTGAGCGCCCGCTGTCCCTGCAGTCTCCGTGATGCACATCGAGGGCGTGCGCCCGGGGCGCCAGTCCGAGGGGCTGCGCAAGTTCGGCGGCTCCTTCCCCGAGGGGCGCTGCTTCACCATCGTCTTCAAGGGCAAGCGCAAAAACCTCGACCTGGCCGCCGGCGCCGAGGAGGACGCCCGCCACTGGGTGCAGGGACTCAGCAAACTCATGGCACGAGTGGCCGCCATGAGCCAGCGGGAGAAGCTCGAGCAATATCCTTGGTGGGAGAGCCAGGGCACGTGGGGACGTGGCGGGCGCCACGCGGGGACGCACAGCCGGGCGCTTCCTTAGCCGGGCGCAGCTGGATCCACGATATCCTGCGGCGCGCGGACAAGAACCGGGACAACAAGATGTGCTTCGGCGAGGTCAAGGACATGCTGCGCATGATCAACATCGACATGAACGATGTCTACGCCTACAAGCTCTTCAAGGTACCGCCAGCCCCCKCCACGTCCTGCCCGCCGCCCCCCTCTCTCAACGTGGCAGAGGACTGTCAAACTCAGTGCTCTCACCATCAACATCAGGGCCTCGTCACGTGCTTGGCTGTGYTGGGGCAGGCAGCTGACACCCCGAAGCTCATGACGCTTGGGGAGGGCTAGAGCGCGTGGCCAAGCAGAGGGGTGTCCAGCCGCGTCCCCCAGGCTCCCGCTGTCCCCCYAGGAGTGCGACAGGTCGGGCGACGGGCGCCTGGAGGAGCGCGAGCTGGAGGAGTTCTGCCGGCGCCTGCTGCGGCGCCCCGAGCTCGAGGAGCTTTTCCGGCGCTTCTCGGGCGAGGACTGCGTGCTGTCGGCCGAGGAGCTGCGCGACTTCCTGCGCGAGCAGGGCGAGGACGCCAGCCTGCGGCGCGCGCGCGCCCTCATCCACGCCTACGAGCTCAGCGAGAGAGGTGCTGGCGGCCGTGCTGCTGGGGGCTGTGCTGCTGGGGCTGCTGGTGCTGCTGGAGCTGCTGGTGCTGGGGAAGGTTCTGCTGGGGCTGCTGGTGCTCATGGAGCTGCTGGTGCTGGGGAAGGTTCTGCTGCTGCTGGTGCTAGAGCTGCTGATGCTGCTGGTGATGCTGGGGAAGGTTCTGCTAGTGTTGGAGCTGCTGGTGGTGCTGCTGTTGCTATTGCAAGTTCTGCTGCTGGTGGTGCTGGTGGTGCTGGTGAAGGTTCTTCTGCTGGTGGTGCTGGTGAAGGTTCTGCTGCTGCTGGTACTGCTGATGCTGCTAGGGTTCCTGGTCCCAGCTGGCTGGCTGAGAACAGGCCAGCTCAGCTCAGGAGTGGCTCCTCTGCCATTGGCAGTGTGGAGGGAAGGSTTAAGGGACGCAGCCCAGAGCTGCTCTTGGGACAGGGCCATGGCCTTGCCTGCTCGGGGGTTGTCCCCAGCTTGTTGGTGCGGGCAGCTCTGGAGCGCTGGTGAGTGCCGCACGTCCTGGTGTCGAAGCCACAGCTCGTGTCCCCTGTCCCTTCCCTGGCMGCCCATGGCCCTGCTGCTCCCTGGCCTGTCTGCCCAGGATGAACTACGGAGAAAGAGGCCTGCTGGGATGAGGAAGGACACCAAGGGGACCTCCATGTCCCCTGGGTGCCACAGTGCCAGGCCTGGGATGAGGGCGGCACTATGGAGACAGGGAACACCAGAGTGGGGGTGGACACCAAGGGGACCTCCAGGTGCCAGGACTGGGGTGAGGATGACATTATGGAGACTTCAAAGTGGGAAGGGGCACCAAGGGGACCTCTGTGTCCCCTGGGTGCCACAGTACCGGGYATGGGGCAAGTGTGACCTCGAGGGGGGATGGCTTCTCGTGTGCTGTGATGCTGGACTTGTAGTGGTGTGGGCACGTGTCAGCCGTCACCAACGTCCCGCCGTGTCCCCCAGCCAAACAGCAGGATCTCATGATGCTCGATGGCTTCATGATGTATCTGCTTTCCGCCGACGGGGACATCCTCAACCAGGAGCACACCAAGGTGCACCAGGACATGAGCCAGCCCCTGTGCCACTACTTCATCTCCTCCTCCCACAACACCTACCTGACCAACAATCAGATCGGGGGCACCAGCAGCACTGAAGCCTACGTCAGGTGGGACCCGCATGGTGGCCAGGGGAGGCTCAGGGTGACCTGAGAGGCAGCCGGGCTTGGTGGCCACTCTGGTCTGTTCTGGGGCCACCAGCCAGCTCTGGTGCCATGGGGCTGAGGTGGCTCCACGCGGGCAGGGCGCTCATGAAGGGCTGTCGCTGTGTGGAGCTGGACTGCTGGGAGGGCTCCGAYGGGGAGCCCATCATCTACCACGGCCACACGCTCACCTCCAAAATCCTCTTCCGGGACGTCATCGAGAGCATCCGCGATTACGCCTTCAAGGTGAGCGACGCAGGGCCTGGCGGGGCTGGCAGCGGGTGCCCCACGTGCCGGGAGGCCTCGGCCGCCCGCTCCGCCCTGCCCGGCCCCTCCGTCCACAGCAATCGCCCTACCCCGTCATCCTGTCCCTGGAGAACCACTGCGGGCTGGAGCAGCAGGCCACCATGGCCCGCCACATGAAGACCATCTTGGGGGACATGCTGCTGACTGAGCCGCTGGAGGGACAGGACCCCAAGGACCTCCCGTCCCCAGAGGTAAGGCCACCCCAGGGGCTGGGCTGCCRCCTCGTCCCTGTCAGGCGAGGCCCATGTCCCCACCCGACCCAGAGCCTGTTCCTTCCTCCTGCAGCAGCTGAAGGGGAAGGTCCTGGTGAAAGGGAAGAAGCTGCCGGACCTGCAGTGTGAGCCGCAGAGCGGCGGCTCTCCGTCGGGCTGTGAGGAGGAGGAGGAGGAAGAGGAGGAAGAGGAGGAGGAAGAGGGGCTGCAGGAGAGAGCCCTGCGGCAGGTAGGGAGCAGCGGACATGAGACTGGTTCCCAGGTGCTGCTGCTCTGCTCAGCCCCGATGCCAATGGCACAGCGGGGGAAGCTCCCTGGGACCCCAGGGATGGCCACGATGGTTCTGCCATGATGCCCTGCTGGCCATTCTAGACCCAGCCTGGGTTTTCTGGCTGGGAAAGGCCAGGGCTGAGGCTGGAGAGGATCCTATRGCCGGACTGGTGGTGCCGGGGGCCAAGTGCTCCTGGGATCCCTGGACATGGTTTCTCTTTCTCCTCTTCCAGTCGCTTCACTCTCTGCAGGAGCTCAAACCGTTGCAGGTGGGTTGTGGGTTTTCCCCCATTTGTCTGGGTACTTCATGCTCAGAGTCACCATTACCTTAGAGTTTCCATCATCCTGGGTTCTCCATTGCCTCAGGGTCTCCTTTGCTTCAGGGTATCCATTCTCTTGGGGTCTCCACAGCCTTGAGTCTATACGGCTTTGGGGTGCCCATGGTCCTGGATCTGCATCACTTTGGGCTCTGCCTTGCCTTGGGTCTCTGTCGTCTTGGACTTTCCATAGTAGTGCTCCACTGCCTCTAAAGTCTCCATTGCCTTGGGGGTTCAGCACCCAGTGCCAGTCTGCTCAGCCCTGGATGGCTTTGGTGGAGGGCCATGGTCCAGGGGTGGCCCTGGAGCTGGGCTGGCTCTGAGGCTGCTCTGGCTCCRCCAGGCCAAGGAGGCCTCTGAGGTGGCCCCGGAGCTCTCCTCCGTGGTGGTGTACTGCCAGGCCGTGCCCTTCCCCGGCCTGGCCCAGGCCCTGCGCGACCCGCGGCCCTGCCAGGTGTCGTCCTTCAGCGAGAGGAAGGCCCGGAAGCTCATYAGGGAGGCAGGTGAGGATGCTGCTGCTCCCAGGCTTGGCCAGTGTGGGGGGCAACCACTGGTAGGATGAACTGGGATGCTCTGGGTTGTCACCGGGGGTGCTCTGAGCGGGATGTGCTGGCCCCTGGTGGCTGGGGGACCCTGGGATCCAGGGTCAGAGCCCAGGGTCAAGGTCTAAGGTCTCGGGTCAGGGTCTGGGCTCCAGCGTCAAGGTTTGGGGTCCCGGGTCAAGGCCTGGGTCTGGGGTCAAGGCCAAGGCCAGGATCCAGGTCCAGGCCCTGTGCCCACCAGGTTGAGTGGGTGCCTTCATGGGCACTGGCAGGAGACCCGCTCCCAGACAGAGGGTGCCGGGGCAGCCAGTATGGCCATGCACGGCACCCAAGGGTGCCCCGTCCCCCCGGGCACCCCGCACACCCAGCCCAGTCCCGCTCCCACAGGCAAGGCCTTCGTCCGCTACAACGCCCAGCAGCTCAGCCGCGTCTACCCGCTGGGGCTCAAGATGAACTCGTCCAACTACAACCCACAGGAGATGTGGAACGCCGGCTGCCAGCTCGGTGCGGCCCTGCCGGGGAGCCCTGGCACCCCTCAGCTCATCCTGACCCAACACCCCATGGCCCACCCAGCACCCTCCAACMCACCCCAATTTGGCACCGCCTGGCCCACCCCTGCCCAGCACCCCTGGGCCCAGAACAGCCCAACACCTCTCAGCCCACCCCTACCAGGCGCACCATGGCCCACCTTGACCCAGATGCCCACCCCAGCCAGGCCAACCCAGAACCCCTTGGCCCATCTCTACTTAACAACCCATGGGCCACTCCAGCACCTCTGACCCACCCCAACTGCCACCCCATATCTCACCCTGAACAGATATCCTTGGCCCAAACCCACCCAGCACGCCTCAGCTCATCCCAAGCAGGCACCCCATGACCTACCTTGACCCAATACTCCATGGTCCACCCCAACCAGGCACCCTATGATCCAGCTTGTCCCAACAGCCCATGATCCACTCAAATCAGACACCCCAASGCCCACCTTGACCCAGCACTTCTCGGTCTAAACCAGCCCAGGATCCCTTGACCCATCTCAACCCAGCACCTCAAGAGCCACCTCAGCGCACCTGACCCATCCCCACCAGGCACCCCATGGCTCACCTTGATCTGGCACCTCATAGCCCACTCCAACYAGGCAACCCATTCACCACCTTAAGCTAACACCTCCTTGCCCATCTCCACGAGGAACCCCAAGCAGGCACTCCAAGACCCACCTTGACCCAACAACCAATGGAGCACTTTATCCAACACCCCACAGCCTACCCCAACCACGCATCCCACGGTCCACTTTGATTCAACACCCCTCAACCCAAAGGAACCCTCAGACCACCCCAATTGCCCCGTGGCCACGGTGGCAGCGTTGGCGCTTCCCCCACGCCCACATCTGGGCGTCCCTGGCTCCCGGCCACCCTCTTCTGTCCCTCGGCAGTGGCCCTCAACTTCCAGACGCCGGGCTACGAGATGGACCTCAACGCCGGGCGCTTCCTGGGCAACGGGCGCTGCGGCTACGTGCTGAAGCCCGGCTTCCTGCGCGGCGCGCCCGAGCCCGGCCCGGCCCCGCGCCTGGCACTGGCCATCAGGGTGAGCGCACGGGGTGGCCGCGCGGCCCAGCCGCCCCCGGGGCTGCTGCCGGTGCCGCCGGTGTCGCCGCCGCGGCGCGGGCCCAGCCGCCGCTCGCCCCGCAGGTGATCACGGCGCAGCAGCTGCCCAAGCTCAACGCCGAGAAGCGCCGCTCCATCGTGGACCCGCTGGTGCGCGTGGAGATCCACGGCGTCGCCGCCGACTGCGGCAGGCAGCAAACGCGCCACAAGCTCAACAACGGTGAGTGGCCCCGGCCCCGCGGCGGCCCCGGCCCCACSGGCCCGGCCCAGCTCCATGTGATGCTCCTGCCTCCCACTATCCCGTAGGGATAGAGCCCCCCATTCCTCCCCAGTCCAGGCCCAGCCGACCCCCCCCATCACCCCAGGCCACCCCAGTCACCCCAATCACCCCAGCCTGGCACTGAGGTGACCCCCGTACACCCCAGGCCAGCCCCAATAGGACTCACACCCCCACCCCACACATTCCTGTCTGGCCCCAATACGATTCCTCTCCCCGCAGCAGACCCAGTCCAGCCCAGTATGATCCCGTTCCTCCCTGTTACGCCCCCCCAGCAGTTTCACCCCAGTCCCCCTGTACAGCCCAGCTTGGCTCCAGTGCATCCAACCCCTAGTACAGCCCAGTACGACCCCTGCCCCCCTCTCTCTACCCCAGGGTAGCCCCTTTTTCTCCCAGACACCCCAGTCCAGCTCAGTCTGATCCCCACTCCTCCCCAGTACAGTCCACCCCAACCCCTGTACGATCCCTGTCCCCCCAGCACGTCCCAGTGGGACCCCTGCCCCCAGCCTATCCCCCACCCCGATTTGAGCCCCACTCGCCCAGTGCAGCCCAGTCCGGCCCCGTGTGACCCACTTGCCTAGCCCAGCAGCCCCAAGGGGGGACGATCCCGGTCCCCGTGCCCGGGCACCCCCCTGACGCGCGGGCGCAGGCTTCAACCCCCGCTGGGAGGAGACGCTGGCGTTCCAGCTGCGGGCGCCCGAGCTGGCCCTCGTGCGCTTCGTGGTGCTCGACTACGACAGCACCTCCTGCAACGACTTCGTGGGCCAGTTCACGCTGCCGCTGGGCAGCATGCGCCAAGGTGGGCGCGGGGCGGCCGCGCGGGCCCCGGCCGCGGGCTGCACTCAGCCCCTCGCTGCCCGCAGGCTACCGCCACATCCACCTGCTCTCCAAGGACGGCGCTTCCCTGGCGCCCGCCACGCTCTTCGTGCACGTTACGTGCCGGCGCCTGTGAGCCCCGCGGTCAGCGGCACCGGGGCGCCCGGCTGGGCTCGCCGGGCGCACGTTGCTCCGTGCACCCCGCTCCGCCTCTCTCTGCCGCGGGGACGCAGCACAAGTGGGCGACAGCAACCCCGGGGCCACTCGTGGTCACAGCTGCTGTGCGGACCCTCAGGGCCAGGAGCCACCAGAGCCACGAGCCTCGGCCTGGTGGCCCCAAGGCACCCGCTGCCTTTGCAACCCCTGCTAGAGAACCAGCAACGGGCAAGTATTTATACAAGGTTGTCAAGCGAGTTGAATAAAGGTTTATTTAAGAGCCTGACGTCATTGTGGCTCTGCCACCCAAGCTGCCCTGAAGATGCGGGGATGGGGGACAGCACTGGGCTGGGGTGTTCAAGGCAGCACCAGAGCGYGAAAAGCGCCATTCCTTGAGCAGGGGGAAGGAGACGTGGGACTTGGGGCGGGAGGGAGGGTTGTGGGCCTCTCCCTGGCCTCCTGGTCCTTCCCTTGGCACCCTCTGCACCCCTCGGGACCCTCTGCACCCCACTCCTTGGCGCAGGGGCAGGACAGGGATGTCAATTCTTGCATAGGCGACACGGGACCCCAGCCTGGGCAAGRGGACACGGGAGCTGCGGGGACAGATGGGGCAGCTCCTGCTCACCGAGGTCCAGGCCCTGGCCCAAGGAGCTGGGGGCGGAGGAMGAGGCTCTCGGAGCCACGCGGTGCTTGTTCCTGGGGACACGGAGCCCRGGGGGGCTCAAAGTCTTGGAAAGGGAGCAGTGAGGTGGCCTTGGCCCCGAGCACTCAAGCTGTGCACAAGGACAAGGGCAGACAGCGCCTTTAGCCCTTCATGGGCGCCTTTGGAAACCTTTGGCTGGGAAGTTGAAGACAGCTCAGAGCAACAGAAACGGCCTTGGCAGAAGCAGCTCCCAGCCCAGGGCAGGAGGGCTGCGCTGGACACGCGGGGGTACCAGGGGTACCAGCCTCCGCCAGCCACCAGCAACACGGGGACAGCTACAAGAGATGGTTAGAGAAGACCCCGCGATGGACCTAGGAGCGAACATCCCGAAGGACGACGTGTTTCCTGGAGGAGCCACCTCCTGATTTTGGCGCAGGGCTGCTGTTCTCTGGGATTTGCTCTCAGGAATTGTGCTCTTCCCAGCGTCTCCGTCAAGGACGAGCCGACTTCCTTGCACAAGTTCATCTTTACGGGGCTCGTACCTTGCAGGCTGCGTAGCACAAACCGCGTGAGGCTGCCGGCATCGGCGCCGGAGAGGCTCAACAGGCTTCAGCCCCATCCCTTTGCAGGGAAACACTCGTGTTCATCTTTCTGATGGTTCAGGTAACCAGTGTAGAGACAAAAGCAGACGCACAGAGCGCTCCGACGTGCGGTGATGGAGCATCCCCAGGGCACCCATCCTGCAGACCCAGAGCACCCATCCTGCAGACCCGGGGAGCAGGGAAGGAGACAACTCCAGGGGTAGTGCTGAGCTGGGTGCATCCRAGGGTGGCGAGAAGCTGAGTCCCCTGGGGTGTCAGGAGTGGCCACGTCTCCGCTGGGGCTCGTGCTGCTGCAGTGATGCCTGGAGGCTCCGAGGCTGGGGAGGAGGTGGGACAAGGCAGCGCCTGCACAAATAGCCCTTCGTGATAAAAAGCGAGTTGCTCCCGAGCCCACAGGGAGGGTCGGCGCCATCCTCCCTGTCAAGGCACCTGCAGCAGAGCCGGGGTGGGAAGGACCGAGTCGAGCGGAGCAGGCAGCAGACGGAGGCAGCCGAGTGCAGGGACAGGGCGCGGGCAGCGTCTCCTCCAAGAAGCCTGGGGCGCCGGGCCCTGCGGGCGCCCACCGGCCTCTCCCGAGTCTCTGCCGAGCCGTCGGGCGCCGAACCTCCGAGCTCCTCTCCTGGGGCAGGATTTGCCCTTTTCTGCGCAGACAAAAACAAAACCTGGCACACTAAGTAACCACCTCTGCCAACCCAGCTTCGTGGTGAGGAGAGTCACGGTCCAGGGACCAGGAGGTGGCCTTCAGCAGATGAGTGCATTAGTGTCAGTTTGCAACAGGAAAGATTTAAAATATATATAATATATACTTTTATTATTCACCCGTTAACTCCATTATATGCCAATCATGAGCTAGTTTTTGCAGTTACATTCCCTTGATCATGTCTTTACGAGGATGCAATTAAATCAAAACAAAGGAGGCCACCAAGGCCACCCGGGGAGCTGTGGCCGGTTGCGTGTGATACAAGCGTTAAAAATCGGTCGCTGTCTGCATAGCTGCTCCAGTCCCGCTGCTCCACGCACGGGTCCAGCTCGGGTGCAAACGGCGAGGGCAGCGTCTCGCGGGCGCAGCTCCTCCTCGCAGGGCTCTCCTCGCAGGGCTCGCTTACTGCAACACCAGTCCAACCTGGGAGAGCCAGCGGAGACGGCAGGTGAAGCAGCGCCCGAGCAAAAGCGACCTCCACCCGCGCAGCGCGGGACGCACGYGGCTCCCTGCAGCGGCTGAGGGGCTCGGGGAGTCTGTCCGCGCGCTCTCACCCACCCGCTCYGGGACCTTTGAGGCCAGGCGTCCGGAGCGCCCAGCGCAGCCCTTCCTGGCTAGACGGGCAAGCTGTGCAGCCGAACAGGCACCCGGGCCCTGCCGGACGGGACACGCGGAGCTGCCGAGCTCAGCGGCTCCCCAGCTGCTCTGCATCTCTCRCCTGCCTGACCGGCTCGGGCGCTCTGCAAGGCGGGACGGCATGGAGCAGCAYCTCCGCTTCGGGGCTGTGGTTTTCTAGTCGGGACTATCTCTGTGCTCCTAGCAATAGGTCAGACAGAAGCTGCTCCCTGGCAGCAGCGCCTTGTCCTGCTTGGGATGCTTCTGGGTACCCTTTGGCCTCCGCGCGTGGGGCTGGTGGCAGCTCCCAGGGATCCGTCCCGACTACGGAGATGGCTCAGACCCTCTGCAGGGCACAGCAGGGGAGCAGCTCCCCGCACCAGGCATGAGAATCCATCAGCCCCTCCAGCRAGGAAGGAGTTGGATAAACCTCCCAGCAACCCCCTCGGGATATTGTTTTTAAAGCATCAGTGGTGGAGCAGAACTGGTTTAAAAAGTGTTGATTTGTGCCACGGTGCCCTGCAGGTGCTGCGGGCACGGCAACCCCAGTGTTGCCTGGAGAAGGCCACTGAGATGAGCAATTACCCACGTTAATCAGCCTGTTGGACCTCACACCTCCAGCTGCCTGCCTGCCTGCAGGAGCCTCTCGCTCCCCGGAGAGCAGACACCTACCTGGCTTCACAAGCTCMGTGGGAGGAATCAAAGTGCAGTTACATTAATGAGCTGTTTTGACCTGGCCTGGACATACTGCAGATGCACCACAGGGTGCACAGGGGAGGCTGGTGCTTCTCAAGCACTGTCCATGCCGTGTCCATGGACAATGGGAACTGGATGGATGYTCAGCTGCAGCACCTCCACAATGGACCCACAGTAGCCAAAGGGCAATGGGATCCTGCTAACAACAGCCCAGCTAGCAGGGCAGCTCCCGGGGCTCTATGAGGATGGCTCGAAGCAACTGCAAGTGCTCAGAGCAGCTACACGGGGAGCGAGTCCTTGGGGACCGTGTGGCACCCCAGGGATCCTGTGGCTCAGCCCCTGCACAAACACCATGGGTTCCTGCTCAGCAGCGACCCAACGGAGCTCAAAGCACAGCCGTGCTCTCCAGAGGAGCCCCTGTCTRTCTTGTCTCACCAGGACACAAGAAGACACTGAAAGCAGACTGATACACGATCCCACACAGGACCAAGCGCAAAATTAGTCTGAGGAGACCAACTGGTGAGAGCTTCTCCCCAAGCTGAGCTGCAAAGACAGTGCCAGACATGGGCGGCCTGTCCGCCCCACAACCTCAGCGAGACAAGACCTCTGCTCGCTGGAGGAGCAGCAGTGGACTGACCTTCTCTGGTGCCATGCTGGGACACTTCCAATTGTACAGGTAATACTGCAGGTTCCCGTCCCCAATCCCAAACTTCAGCTTCTCCAGGAAGGTTTTGTTTTCCATGAGATCCAGTGCATTGAAGACGTCAAATCCTTTCTGCACAGGCAAGAAAGAAGCGATCAGCTCCTCCAGCCATGGGCTGCTCTCCTCTRCAGGCACTGCCTGCCCCTACGACTGCTCCTTTCCCTGCTTGGGCTGCAGACCGATTCGTACAGCACTGAGCAAGTCCAAGGTACAGAGCCCCTCACTGGCCCTCCCCACAAGTTCAAGGGCAGCCAAGAGGCTGGAAATGCCTGTGATGAGCTGCCCAGCGGTGCTGCTCCCAACCCGCCCGGTCCTGCCGGCACTCACCGACTTGGCGAGTATGAGAGCATCGCCCATGAGGTCGAGGAGAGGCGTCTTGGTGTGAACGTTGTAGAAGGAATAAGCAGCTTTGAGACTCTTGTGGGTCGCGTGGTTCATGATGGTGGAGGGCAGTGTGTAGAAGCTCAGGAAGTCTGTCACCTCCCCAGGGGCGCTCTGAAAGCCAAGAGTGACACAGCTGTGACACAGCAGCACGGCACAACCAGGCGATGCCTGCTTTGAACTTCAGAGGGGCTTTGCCAGTCTCAGCGGGCACACGCCTGCGCCACCAGGGCATCCAGCGGACAGACTCGAGGCAGCCCAGGATGGAGGCACCATCCTCCAGCAGCTCAAACCTCCAGAACCTGGGAGAGGATCCCAGCTCCCACTGCCCAGGGCAGCAACCTCTCTGATCTCTCCTGCAGAGAACGGACCAGCTCGCTGCACACTCCTCCAGTGGTGAGAGAAGCCCAGGAGAACACCCCCTGCCCTCTCACCTCTACCACAAAGGTGTCAATGATGTTCTCCTGAGGTAAGAACCAGTGCTCCACCTCCTCTCGGCTCATGACGGGCGTCAGGTGGAACTGCTTCAGGTATTCGGTCAAGAGCTTATGCACTGCAGAAATGTCTTTATGCTCCATGGGCCGCAAGCCGGGAGTCTTGGGAGTCTGCAGAAAACGAGAGCAAGCTGTGAGCGTGGTTTGCAAGGGTGCTTTGACCCCTCCCAAAGACTAACCTTCCTCCTGAGCAGCCCCGCCACGCAGCGTGGGGATGTTTTCTGCTTAGATCAAACCATTTCCAATCTCCCAGCCCTTGCCAAGCACGTTCGTCCCAGCCCTGCTTGTCTGAAAGGACATGATCGGCTGTGACACCGATGCAGAGGCTGCAGGAAAGCCCAGGGTGTCACAGCCTCCCGTGCTGGGTCAAGTCACACTGGGAGAGGCCTCTCAGTCATTAGCAACATCAGGTCTCTGCTTCCTTCCAGGTCTCTGCTCCCAAGCACAGAGGGACCAGGCTGGCAGAGGTGCCCCCGGCACAGCAGGATATGTCAGGGAAAGAGGTGGCAAGAGCAACAGCCAGCTCCTGTCCGAGTGTCTATTTCCAGGATGATCCAATTTCTAGCCTCGGGTTAGGAACGCTCAGTGCAGCCCAACTCGAGTCACACAATGGTTTTTTGGGGGCTGGGTTTCTGCATAAAAAAGTTAACGGCTACRATCAGTGACTGCTGCCACTGCTGATGTGGGAGATGAAAGACACTGGGCTGCGCGATGCCCGGCTCTAAAGCACCACTGACCAAAACAACCAGCTCTGACCAAAAGGAGGCAGACAAGGTCAGGGAAGGCAGKGGCAATTTTTATGCTCTGTTTTTCTTTTCTCCTCTAGTCAGCTGGGGAACTTCCCCCAGCAGGACAAGTGCCGTGACAGAACCCATCCGTTTGAACGAGGGACTAACCCAATTGCAGRTCGCTCCGAGGTTGTGTTTGGACAGATGAAGGCTGTCACATCTGTATTCTCGTTTTACCAGGAGAACAGGATATGAGTCACCGTGAAACAAAAGATCATAGGGGCTCTCTAGCTGCAAAAATATGCCTTTAAAGTGCAGGTATCCAGGCAAAATAAATAAGAATTAAATAAAGCACAATGGCTTGACAGGGCCATTTATTATATGAAACACAAAGCCCCGGTCTCCAGGCAAAAGACGGACCCAGCCGAGATGCTCGTGTGCCCGATGCCGAGCCCCTAGGAGCTCCCTGGCTAGGAGCAATTCCTGAGCTTTGCCTCTGTTGCTCCCAGGTCAGGTTGGCACCCACCTCTGGCAGCCGATAAAGCTTCATGGTGCGTTGCATAGTCATGTTCCTGCTCAGGTGGGAAAATTTGACTTCGATGAGTTTCCGAGGATTCAGGGACCGGTGCCAGTACCTGCAGAAACACATTGGCTGTGGGAGACTCGTCCTGTGAGAGCAGGAAGGCTGCGAGAGCAGGAGGTTCTCGTCGTGGCCATGAGAGGGCAAGCGAGAACAGCGTGCCAGCCAGAGCAGAGGCTCTCTGAAGCCACGAGCTCCCACCAGCATAAAAACAAGGGCAGCCTGAGGTGCATGCGCTGCAGTCTCCTGGCTTGTGATAAATGAGCAGCTTAAACAAAGCTGCAGGACTTAATCCCTGAAGGACAGCGTGGGGAGGAGAAATCTAAGCTGGGATTGCCCTGTCTTGCCCCCAGGGAATGCCACACCGATAAACACAGCCATCCAAACACTTTGTAACGCAGCAGATCCTGGTACAGGAAGGTCTGCAGAGACCTCCCCCAGTCCGAAGTGCTTCAGAGCACTGGAGTCACTCACCTGCAAGTCCCCACAGGCTTTGGCAGCACCACTCCGGCAGTGTAAACAGCCTGAAATATTCCCTCCAGATGAACCCGCCGCGTGATCTCTCGGATCAGAACTGGAGCCACTCGTTTGGAGCGCAACTTTTTGTGGACACACAGGAAATTTATCTCCACCATCTTCTTCTCTCTTAGGAAAGAAACGATGCGCAGGATGAGACCCAATTGGCCTGACCACGGAGATCAGACTGATGCCCTGGACAATTTACTTCCAGCCCCCGCAAGAGGCAGAGAGGTCAAATTCCCAGGAAGGCGAAGGGCTGAGGTCCAGAGGTCTGACACACTGATGCTCTGGAGGACTCTCCTTGAGCTGTTATCCCATAGTTTCCCAAGGGAATATAGTCTCTGCTGGCATCCAGCCCTGGAGGATTAGAGCCAGAGCTCTAAGCTGACCCCACTCACTGAGGAAAAGGGCCTCCTCAATTACCTGCAAGATGTTCTTGCACAGAACGTCACCAGACACCTTAAATATCCTCCACCCTCTCCTCCCAGCAGCAAAACATCCCCACGATGGCAGTCAGTCAGCGAGGGCAACAYGGTCAGACCCTTCCTGAGCACTGCTGGGAACCACCACCCACCACCAAGATGCAGGAGAAGAAAAGAAAGGGAGCAGCACTCACGTGTCATAGATGTGGATAGTGGCTGGAATCGCACTGATGAATCCAACCAGCTTCTTGCTGGAGACAACTCTGACACCGCAGTGCCACTGGGGCAGCCAGCCTGGAGGACGCAGCGCCCTGCAGAACAGACACGTCTCCTTAGTCAACATCCATCTGAAGAGCCCCATGCACCTACTTCTGCCTCCAGGCTCCCCACCAGCTCCTGGCACACTCAGGGTCACATTTCAGGCCCCTCAAGACACCCGTGGCAGGAGAACGAGGGTAACTCTGAAATTAC
The DNA here is from genome assembly GCF_003342845.1 of Nothoprocta perdicaria. Lineage (NCBI taxonomy): Eukaryota > Metazoa > Chordata > Aves > Tinamiformes > Tinamidae > Nothoprocta > Nothoprocta perdicaria. Next base: position 313,447 of record NW_020455573.1, read on the forward strand.
AGGGCAGGACTGTTCGGGTCCAAGGGAATTCCTGTGCTCTGTGGCCAAGGCCAGCTCTCGCTTGCAAACCAGGAGGAAATCTGTGTTCTTGATTGGTGAACGCCCTGAAGAAAYGGCAGCTCAGCTGCAACAGATCTTCAAGTGTTATTGCTGGCAACAATACTTGGCAGTCACCTTCCTCCTTTAACTCTGGAACAGCGGGAAACTCCTCAGCTACCAGAGTTTTTGAAAACACTCAAGGGATCAAAGCAAAGAGGAAAAAATGCAGTCTTAGGTTCCAGTATCTCAAAGAAGCCCGAGGCAGACAGTACTGCACGAGAGACAGGTCTCTKGCAGAGCACCTGGGACACCCAGTTCCCAGAGACATGCAGAGGGTGACAGATAATGAAGCGAGATTTTGGAAAAAAAAAGGTGACAAGAGGCAGCTTGAGTGCCATCCACACACTGTGCTCTGTGGTGCGTGGTCACGGTGCCACTCACCACAGCAGGAACTCGGGCGAGTAATCGAACCGGAACATGTTGTCATCGTCTTCCACGTAGTTCTCGTTCAGAAGCGTGTAGAGCTCTTTCAGCTGCAGCAGGAGAGACCAAGCAGGCCAAGAGAGTTATTCGCCTGTCACACCCCAAGGCTGCTCTGAAACTCCACCCAGAACTCGCTTTCATGAGGCTGCAGCAACGGGAACCGTGGGTCGCCGTGTCCTTGTAACTGGCACATCTCTCTCCTCCTTGCTGCTGGCTCTGGGCTCCTGCAAGGTGCCCTGCAGAGCACGGTAAGCAACCGGACACACAGACACTCCTGCCACCCCCAGGTCATCTCTCAGGAAGATGGGTCACGACCTGGAGTGTAAGCATGGAGTTTTTCCATGCAAAGACACTTGGAAAACACGGAAAAACATTCCCATCTGGCCATCTTCCGTGAAGAAACCCATCAAACCTGGCCAACATGGGACACGTGGGAGGTAAGTGCCTGTTTTAGGGGAAATGAGACCCACCTAACTAAGGAGGTGGTGAGATCACTGAGCTGGAGTGTTGCTCATAAGGGTGGAGGACACATTCCAGCCACCAAAGACATCTCTGGCAGTCCAAGCACTGCACTGCCAACCGAGCAATAGAGATGCCCTCCCCACCAGCGCGTGCCCAAGTGCCCGGACTCACCACGCCTCTGTCGCCAAGGTCCAGGGCATCCCAGGTGAAGCCCTGGGGCAGGGTGTACGGCTCCTGACGGATGTTGTCTTTGTCCGGTTCAACGGGACCGTGGGTGTTCACCACTTCTCCTGCAAGAGAGAATCAGAGACTCATAGAATCATTATGGTTGGAAAAGACCTCCAAGATCACYGAGCCCAAYCGCAAGCCCTTCAGCACCATCCTGCTAACCCACGCCCCTAAGTGCCTCATCTAGACATTTCTTGAATGCTGCCGGGGACGGTGAAAGGGAGCAGGGAGCCCTGAAGATGCTCTCTGCGGTTGGAGGCCAGGTCTGCACGACGCCACGGGTGGCTTCACTTGACAGCCCTTCTCACCCCAGACCCACAGCCTGAGCAGTCAGGAACCGTGTCCAACACCTCAGAATGGGGCGCAGAGTCGGATCTGCTCTTTCAAGGCTCGTGGCAGAAACTGAGAAGCAGAGAGGAGCAGCCTGAATTAACCAGAGCTACATCCTCCACGCGCACAAGCCTTGGGCCCCCTCGTCCCCACCCCTGCTGGTCCCACCTTCCGTGGGGCATCGGGATGCCAGATCCGAGCCGGACGAAGCAGCTATGAGAGCACGAGCTGCCCGGTCGCCACCGGGCAGCAGCGGCCAGCGCTGTCCGTGACCGGCGCCACCACCCCCAGGCACCCGCCGGCCCCTCTCTCCCTGCCAGCTCCGGCCCCGGCCACCTGGCAGGCGTCAGGATTTCCCTCCCAGCGCATTTCACCAAGAGCTGCGGGGAACGAGACGACTTTTGTTGAAAAACGCTGACCCCCGAAGCACTCGACTCAGCCAAGAGGTGTCGGTTAAAGCACCGGCTTTCTCAGGGCTGTCAGCACAGCTCTGCAAACAGCAGCACCACTCGAGCGCTGCCAAGAGAAGCTCGCTGCAGTGCTTAGGAATGCCCTTAAAAAGGAGCTCAAAAGAGGTTTCCAGGCAATGGGGAGGAGTAAGCCCAAACCAACTGCTCCCATCGCATCCGAACTAGGACAGGTTCCAGCCACACTCGTCCCCAGCAGCGTCCTCTGCGTTGGGCGGGTGCAGAACAAGCCTGACCCTGTCCCCCAAGACCCCTTGGTGACCAGGCCCTAGATGGCCTCCCGTGGGTAACAGCGCGTGCTCTTGTGACCAAGCCCCAAGGGAGATGGTGGCATCTAGTGAGCAGCTGGAACCAGAGCGTGGTCAGCAACTTGGTGTATGAAGAACTGGGCCATTTAGTGCCTCTTCTGCCCCATCTTCCCCGCTCCAGCGTTTTCTGAAGCAGATAGGATGTATCTAACAACAAGATCTTCTGGCGACAAGTGCAAACACAAGGTCAGACTTTGCAGCCCCCCCATAACTCTGTGCCTCACAATGATTTTTCCCAGYACAAGTGCAAAGAGAGATCTAAAAACCATGCGCTTGGACTCATTCTCCAGCTCTTCCAAAGTCTGCACGGAGTTTGCTAGGATACACCAGGGCGGAGAGACAAAGCAAAGGCATCCCTGGGAACGCGCAGCGAGTCGCTCCCACCAGCAACACAGAGCAGACCCAGCAGCTGCCCTGCAGATGTGCACAGCTGCCGAGGCGACCAACACCCWCCACCAACAGCGAAACACCTGGACACGGGTCACAGAATTGAGCGTAACCTGCAGGAAGGACTAGAGCAGCCACCAGAGAGGGGAACGGAGCCGCCGCCGGAGAGGGGAAGCATGTGAAACGTAGCCGCAAAGGGCTGGGAAAGTCCAGTGTCAGGGCAAAAGACTGAGATTAAGGGATCAAAGAGCCATCAAAGCTGATGCCCGAGGTGGCCGTGTGTCCTCCTGGATGTCCCCAGCCCTCCTGCAGCACGGATGGGCACTGGCTGGAGGGTGTCATAGATGCTCCGCAGTGCAGGTGTCACAGCAGGGCTTGCTTGTTGGCCAGAAACCCTCAGAGCTCCAGTGAGGGCTTCTTCAGAGAAGCTGAGGGTCTCAACAYGGCCACGGTGTGTACGTACCGAGCTTGGGCACCGGCTGCGTGTCCCAGAACTGGTAGCTCCGCTTGCTGGCTTCCTCCATGGTTTTGGCAGGTCCCTGTCCTACAGAGAAGAGCTCGATGGCTTTTTGAATCTCCTGGATCCTCTCAGCTGGTAGAGAGTTCACCTGAGTGCAGAGAAGGGGAGGTAAAAGTGAGTGACCTGAGCTCTACTGCAGCTTCCCATAAGGGCAACTGGGAGCTCAGCCTGCCTTGGAGGGCTGCCAGGGAGGGKAAAGCAGGGAAGAGGCTCCCTGTCCAGCCCGGATCCCCTCATAACCCGCGGCGAGGTGGATAAACCCTTTCTCTAGCCACCTGCTACAGGCTTAGACCTGACTTTTAGGCACATCTGGGTCAAAGGGGCTGGAAGATCCAGCACCATAAGATGCCTAAAGCTTCAGTCGAAGGAAGATGGTGAGAGCAGAAAAAGCTCCTGGCCTCACCCACAGCAGGCCCTGAGATAACCCGCACCCTGCGAGCACCAACCCAACCAGTCCAGCACTCCGCGCCACCAGCAGGACTCGGCATCAGAAATCATTTACACAGGACCCRGGATTTGGACAGCAAACAGGCTGGGCCAACGAAGAGCCCGTGCTGCGAGGCTGCCGCKGCTGCGAGGGAGGACRGGGCTGCGTGGGCAGCAGGGCGCGAGGCGCGCGCCGCGGCACGCGAGYGGCGCAGGGAGCACCGCTCACCGCGCTGCGCGGACGCACGAAGGCGGCTTCAAAGCAGGGCTAGGACAAGCACCAGAGCCCACGGAACGACGTCCAGCATCCCGCAACGAGAGCCGAGCGCCGGGCAGGATGTGCGGACGGGTTCGCGAGCGGCGCGGGCTCGGGAAGCGGCCGGAGCGGCTGGCAGAGCCGAGTGGGGAGCTGCCGGCGGGACAGGGACGGACCCCCATGTCCCACGCTCATCCCTGGGYACGGGCTGCTCCTCCGAGGCAGAAAGGGGCAGGACGGACCCTTCTCTGACTCTCCTCTTGTTCTTATGTTAATGGAGCCCAAAYCACCAACACTGGATGCTGTCCAAGGAGGAGCAGGGAGCAGCCGTGGGGCTCCCGGCAGGGAGCAGGCGGCTCGGCCGCACGCATCTCGGCTGTCTCGGCTCAAGGAGGCAGCCGATTTCTGGGAGGAACAACTCGGCGGCGCCAGCCGGCACCTTCCGCGGCCCTGGGAATTCCCACGCACGGAGCCAGGCCAGGAAATTACTCTAAATCTCAGACTTTGGAGCAGCCAAGCGCTTCAAAACAAGAGCAGGTAGCTCGGGGAGACCCTTTCCTGGCCACGCCGCAGAGCGGGAGGACGGATTTGCTGCTCCCGGGGCAGCGACTTCGAGCCTCGGGCAAGGGGTCGGTACCTTCACTGGCTGGTCCTGGGCCTGGTCAGCTTGGTCTCCTCCTTTCTCTTTCTTCCGTTTCGGTTTCTTTTTCTTCTTTTTGGCTCCGCTGTCATTTGCTGGACTCAAGCCACTAAGGAAACAAAGGAAACACCATTAGAGGCTTTTTTGGGAGGACACTTAGAGTCCCTGAAGCTCCCTGAAGAACATAAAAGCTCCCTGCTGGGAGACCCAGACGGGACCRCGACGCCTGCAGCCACGCGCACCGTCCCGGGACCCTTCCACACCCGGCCCTTGCCAGGACTCACTCTTGGAGCGGGCGGAGCACAAACAGCTTCCACTCTGCACRGGGAAAAACACCCATCGTGTTACCCCAAACCTGGAAAATGAAGAGGCCCAGCAGCAGCTGAAGTCCCTGGGAGAGCAGGGGGCGAAGGGGATGGGGCTCTCTGAGAGCCCCTGTCCTAGCTGCACTTCCAGACATTCCCCAAGACGCGCCAGGACGCAGCTCGGAGGCCACATCTCCCTCCACGGGCGAGGGCCAGGTCCCGGCTGCCCGCAGAGCCGCCCGGGAAGCGCCCGCGGAGCCGCRGCCGGAGCGGCGCACGGACACGCGGATTGCTGCCCTACGGGGGACCCGGCGCACGGCACACGCAGCGTCGGGCGCCTTGAAATCCGTCCTCATGCAGCCACCGCAGATGGAGCTGGCCCAAAGATTCTGGCCTTCGGGTTGTCCCAGCAATCCTGGCACCTCCCGGGAGCCGGGAGCGCATCCCACCGCTCCCCACGTCTCCCATGGGTGCGACCACTGCCGTCCCCGCCGTACGTCCCAGGAGTGGAAACTGCTCCTGCCACCGGCTTCTCCCGAAGGAGACGCCCCGGTCTGCCGCTTCTCTGCCCAGATCCCAGCTCCCATCCCAAAGCCAGCTCCTGGGCGCAGCTTCCGCGCCTGCATCATGACTTTACCAAGCACCAGACGCCGCTGAGCGGCAGGGAGGGAGAGGAGAGGCCCGTTGGAAGCGGCGTCGGAGCCGCAGAAAGCAGCTTACGGCAGGAAAAGCAGAGAGCCGGGAAGGGAACGAGGTTGATCCGCACCTGAGAGCGGCGAGGCAGGAGACAGGGGGAGCGCGGCCGGAGCTGCTTTTGTGGTGACGGGACGGCGAGAGCTGGACACGGAGATGCTGGACACACGTTCAGCACCTCGACGTATCCCGGCCAGGGCTGCTGGGGCGAAGCCCCTGTCAGAGCTTTGAAGGCATCGAGTGCCGGCTCTCAGGAAGACAGAATTATACAGAAAATCCCGTAYTTGGGACAGGAGACGCTTCTCTGACCGCGCGTCCTGCAGTGAGCACGGCCACCGCGGGACGAAGCAGCACGGCAGCCTCCCGCACGCGGCCACGTTCCCGCTGCGATCCCCTCTGCACAGCGGGCAAGACGGATCCGCGAGGACGGATCCACGCGGGCGGATCCACGCTCGCCCCAACCCTTGGGACAGCGCTCGAAGCAGGAAAGGTGCCTTTGGTCAAAGTGAAACGTCGCTTGCAGGCGACMTGGGTGCGAAACGGTCCAAGAGTGAAAGAGAAGCAAAAGGTACCGGACTCGCCTGGCTCCGTCCCCAAAACCCGCTCCGGAAGCATCGTTTTGGACACAGATCAGGAAGCTGCCAAACAGGAGGTGGGAAATACCCACCCCGCGAGGAGAGGCTGGAGGACCGTGCGTGGGTAGGAACCCACGGCTAATTGGGAGCAAGGCTTGTGTCGTTAATCTCGTTAGGCTGCGGGGGAGTCGGCGGAAGCGGAGGCTCCGCGGACGGCGGATCTCGCGGCGCGGAGCAGGGCCCAGCGCTCCACGGGCCGCCCAAACCCAGCTCCAAACCCAAACCCCGCGGGTTCGGCGCYCTCGGGCCCTTCCTCTCACCAGGACCCCTTCCTCTCCATTAACCACCAGGTCTTTAATTTATCCTCTACCTAAACGTTTCTTCCAGGGACAACTGGAAGAGCAACAGGCGAAACGCCTGCGCCAAGCGGGAGCGCGTGAGGCCAAGGAAACACTTGAACACGTTGCGGCCGCGTTCCCGGAGCCGGGAAACGGAGCGGCGCTTTCCTCTCTGGAGCAAATGCCACCACCCCGCTCACGACAAGCAGGGACACCCGCCACGCTGCAGTCCGCCGCGGGCACCCGACCAGCAGCAGTGCCCCGCGCGTCGCGCCGCGGCGGGGGAAGCTCAATTCCTCTTTCCTGTCCTTAAAAGGAGAGGAAGTGCTGCTTGCGCTGCCTAATATTCTTATTTATTTATTTTTCTCCATCCTGGGAGGACTCGTAGCGCAGCCCTGCTGCCACTCTGGTCGCTCGGGGCGGGCAGAAACGTTTTTATATCTCGGTGCAGCAGTAATAATATCATAAGGAAAAGGATGAGATGAAAATCAGCAGAAGGGATAATGCACCAAGAGCAAAACCCTCAACTTTTCTTGCTGCCTGGTCCTTCCTCCTGCAGGGCTCTCCGATTAGCAGGCTCGGTGGGACAGGGATCTCGCAGTCGGGACTCGTGGCCGCTACCGCTGCGGCCGCTGGGGATCCACCCCGTTCCCCAACACACATGAAGCAGGAGCGATGCAATCGATCCCTTAGCAGGCGCTTCCCAGGCGGCCCTCTCGGCTGGGGGATCCTTGGGCCGAGCAGAGGCTGAGAAACGGCTTCCAACTGGGTTCCGACCCATTTTAATTGCTCTTGGCCCCGGGGACCGCGCTTACCCAAGGTGCTCAGGCAGCCAGCGTGCTCGGGCTGCACCTCTGGCAAGCACAGCACCGGGAACGGGCAGCCCGGAGCCGCCACGGGCGCCGTGATTAAGCGCCTCTCCGCTCGGATCCGCTTTCCRCAAACCTAATCACGTCAGAGGGCAAGGAAAAGAAAAATCTCCCCAGCGCAGCTAACCCTATTACGCCGAGACACGGGGCTGCGCCCGGGAGGCCAATGAAACAGAAACGCRCGTCTGTGCTGTCATAAAAACAGAAAAGCCGGGTCTGTCGTGTTTCCTGCGTGCTGTTATTGAGGCCGGGGCCGGCCAGGCGAGCTCGCCCACGGGGAGAGGCCGCAGCTGGGAAGGAGCGGGGGAACGGCGGGAAGAGCCACGACCAGGGGCAGGGATCCCCAGGAGCGGCGGGGATCCCCGGAAGCGGCACCGCATCCCGCACGAGGCCGGTGCAGCGGGACGCAGCCGCCAGCCCCAGTTTTGGAGCGGCTTCGTGACTCGGCGGTGGTGACGGTGGCCGGCGCTGGCAGCGCCTTCCCGGCCCGTCCGCACCGCTCCCTGCTCCGTGCTGCGGACCTGCCCCGGCGAGCGGAGCGTGCGGGGCCGCAGCCCCAGCTCCCGCCACGCCGGGACACCCGCCGCGCCGCCACTGCGGCCGCCGGGGGCCGCGGGAGGGCTCCGGGGGGCGTCGCGGGCCGTCTCCCATCCGCGCCGCGGACAGGCCCGACCTTGCTTAGCTTCGCGACACGCTCCCGCAAAAGGAGTGAAGGAGAGCGCCGGGGCCCCGCCCCCGCGAGACTGACAGGCATCTCGGCCAACCGCGGCGCGGAATGCCACGGGGCGGCCAATCAGGACGCGCGCGGGGCGGGGCTCTGCTCACTTCCCGGCCGCTGCCCTGCTCAATGGGCCTGGCAGGCGCGGCGGCGGGCGGCCCCGGCGCTCCGCTCACCCGCGGTTGGAGCCGTGCTCTGCCTCGTTCTCGCAGTCGCTGCAGTGCTCGTGGTCGTTCTCCTCCGCCGACGGCCGCTGAGGCCTCGGCGGCGGCCGCCTCATTGCTGTCTCACTGTCGTCCGCCATCTTGAACGGGGCCTCGGCGGCTGCCGCACCCCCACAACAAAGCGCGCCGCGATTGGGTGGCGGGGCGCGGGGCATGTCGGGATGTGTAGTCCTGGTAGGTTGGACGGGGTCGGGCTGTGACGGCGCTGGGACTACGACTCCCATGAGCCTTTGGGAGTGCGATGGGCGGGGCTCCGTGGCCGGTGCAGAGTTGGGGGTGTCCAGCCAGGGCAGCTCTCCGGGGGCAGGAATCCGCGTCCGCTGCGGTCCAGAGCCTCGTCCCCGGGCGCCGGCCGGTCGGCCGTCCCGCCACGTGCACAGCGCGAGGTGCCTTTACGCCCCCCACGCTTCCTGCCCGAGGGGGCAGGCCGAGCCGAATAAGAGCAGCGGCGATTGGCTGAGAGAGGAGACCCTCTTCCCACCAGCCAATAGGCCGGCGCGACAGTGCGCGGTGCGTGAAGCCGAGCAGAGGGTGAGTGTGTGAGGGCGGCGGGCGCSGGGTCCGGCGGCCCCGAGGGCCGGTCGCGCGCGGAGCGTTGGTCCTGCGGGGCCGGGAGGGGCCGGTGGAGCGAGAGCCGCGCGAGGCGGCGCCGGGCGCCCCCCCGGGCGCGAGGCTGCGGGGCTGGGCGCGAGTGAACCCCCCACCCCGGCGCCCATCCAGCCCGCCTGTCCAGCCCGGCCGGTGCGGAGGAGCGGGACGAGGGAAACGTGCCCCGTTCCTCCAGGAAGGGAGGAGGAGGAGGAGGCGGCTGCGCTGCCTTCGTGCCGGGGCCTGGCGCCGGCCCTGGGAGCCRGGGCCGTGGCCGGAGCCCTTGGGAGGCCGAGAGGAGCCGCGAGGTCTGCGGCAGCGGCCTGGGCCCCGGCGGTGGCGGCGGGACGGGAGGCTCCCCGGTCACCGGAGCCGCGGCCGTGCCCCAGAGCRGGGTGTTGGTCTGTGTGCGTTCCCGCAGCGGTGGCGCACGGGGACACGGTCCCGTCCCGCTTGGTGCCGACGGCGCGGGCTGCCGGTGACAGCGCTGCCTGCGGCTCCGCGTGCCCGTCACGGCGGGGCGGCCCGTCACCGCTGCRGCCCGTCCGTCCCCTGCCCGCCTCCGTGCGGCTCCTTGCCCTTGTCACCGACTCRGGGTCACCTGCAATGACCCCGCCAGAAACGTCCAGCTTGGAGTGCCGCGATGGCCGCGTCTGGACAGACGCTGAACGGGAGCGGGTGCGGAGAGTCCCGTGGCGCTGCGGGAGCCCGACTTGCACCTCCCGAGTTGGCAGCTCTAGGGGGGCCCAGCTTAACCTGCCTCAGTTCTCACCACTGTGAGACCAGAGGCACCCGCTGGGGCTCGGGSAGGATCTTCGCCGCCGCCGGAGGCCGCGTGGGGATGAGCGCAGCGGGCTCAGATAACGTCACCTCGGGGAGATCGTCCCCGCGTGCGGTGCGGGCGCCGCTGCGCAGCCCCCAGCTCYTGCTTTCTGTTGCAGAGCAGCATGTTCCTGGTGGGGCTCTCRGGAGGCATCGCCACGGGGAAGAGCACGGTGGTGGCCATGCTGCGGGAGCTGGGCTGTGCCGTCATCGACGCCGATGTCATTGCCAGGGAAGGTCGGTCCCGCGGCGCCCGTCCCGCCCGGCTCCCCGTGGCGCCCGCGTCTGCCGCCGTGCAGACGGCAGAGGGTGCTCTGGGTGCATTAAACACCCGTCGGATCGCCCAAGCCACGAGGAATGCAGAGCAGCTGTCCTGGGAGCTGGAGCGAGGATGTGTCTTTAATTAAAAATAAACCCCACAGCCTAATAACAAACAGAGCAGCGAAATCTCGGCTCCGGCCCCCGTCCCTGCCCTGGCGCTGGGGTGGCCGGTGCTGCCGGCTCCGGGAGGCAGCTCTTTGCACGGGAGCTGCACTGCTCCGCACGTTGTGTCCCCRCCGCTCCTTTGACTCCTTTCCTCATCCCCTGCATGCTCGCAGCTAGCTCGGTTGTGTCACCTGCTGTCACTACAACACAGGAGGAACCTTCTCCCCTGTGCTGGCTCTTTCTCCTCTGCTGGGAGATTGGTCCACRAAACCATTTACACCTTAATCTACTGAAACCGAAAGCGCAGCGCTTGTGCCCAGGCTGGGGACAGCGCAGGGTGCTTGGGCTGCTGCAGCCCTTGCTGCTCTTCAGTGTGCCCTCCTCACTGCAAAGGCACCTGCAAATCCAGGTCTGTCGCCCCCGTGGGCGTAGAAGAGCCTCTGGCCTCCTCCGTTAACCACGTGCTGCGGGTGAGACCGTTAATCCCACCGGGCCAGTGGGGTAACGGGGAGAGCGGCGCCCGCTGYGCGGAACCCGGTGACTTGGGATGGCAGCGGTTTGGAGGCTGCGTGGCGAAACAGAGCAGGTTCCGCTGGCGCTTGCCGGTGTCACCGGGGAGCGCCCGGGTTCTTCTGTTTGCCGAAGAACTCGGCGCGGAGCCGCTCAAAGCCAGGCTGCTCGCACGTTTTATTGCACTGTAATTCCTCTCGAGGTGCAGAAAATTTGCTAAAAGCTCCCGGAGACCATAGGAAAAGAGTATTTGGTATCGGTTGCATCCCAATCAATTCATTTTTCTCTCCACTTCTCTTTTCATATCTGTTTGTTTGCTCCATAGATTTCACCCACACTGAAATTCACCCAATGCAAAATTCCAATGGAGAAAGAAATTGCTCTTCCAGACTTTTATTACGCTGCCCGGAGGCTACAACCTGTGGCAATGCTCCAGGATTTAGAGAACAAATTATATATGCCCTGCCTTTCTCTGCGGTTAACCTCAGCTTGATCTTGATTATGTTTTTATTATTGCACCTTTTTTTGCTGGTGATTTTTGAGGCCTCTGACATWGCGTCCCTGAGCAGTGTCCGAGTGCCTGCAAACAGCTCCTGGGAGCCGACCTGCAAGGTGGCCTTCGTGTCCGTCCTCGGCAGGAGTCCGGGGACTGGGGTTAACAGCAGCAAAATCCTTGTTGACGGCCGAGGCCGGGCGCTCGCTCGCGGCAGCCGGGCCGTGTTTGCCCCAGAGCTGAAATTTTCGGTGAAAATAGCCCTGACGTTTCTGCTTTCCCAGCCCTCCCTGCTCAGCTGTCCCCGCGCGCAGCGGCCCATTTCTCCTGTGCTCAGCAGCCGGCCGCTCGCTCGACCCGCTGGCTCCCGGCGTGGGCGGCAGCCGCCCGGGGGGCTCTGGGGCCGCGTGGTCACAGCGTGACCCACGGTGGTGACGGTGTCACCCACGATGRCCGCGTGGTGACAGTGTCCTGCAACGCGCGCGGGGCTCTGCGCGCCGGCACGCGGCTCTGCCCACGGGAACTCGGGTGTTTCACGAGCACAACCCRTTTGCGGGCGGCCCTGGTGCCGCTYGCCGCGCCGAGGGGCTGGCTCCAACGCGGGCTCTCTCTGTTGGCAGTGGTGCGGCCCCGCCGCAAGGCCTACCGGCAGATCGTGCATCACTTTGGCCCCGGGATCCTGCTGGAGAGCGGAGAGATCAACCGCGAGGCCCTGGCACGCATCATCTTCTCGCAGCCGCAGGAGCGGCAACTGCTGAACGCCATCACGCACCCCGAGATCCAGAAGGAGATGCTGAAGCAGGTCCTGAAGTACTTTGTGCTCGGTAAGAGGCCGCGGCGCGCGGGACGGGGCGGCGGGAAGGGCTGCTCAGCGCCGGCCCTCGTGCCCCGCCGTGGCCGCGCTCCGAGGATGCGCCGCCTCTCGCCGCTGCCCCTCGCGTTCCGCCGTGGCTCCAGCCCCATCCACAGCACCAGCGCTGGCAGGCCCCTTCCGAGATTGCCGGTCGGATAATGTCAGGCCTCCGGAAGCGGCCGCGTATCCTGGCCCACGGCCCCCCARCCTCTGCGGGCTTCGGCAAAAGCTGCCGAGTGCTCTCAGACCCGATAAGGTGAGAAAGGGGCTGACAGCTGAGCCTCCCAAGTCCCGCTTTCCCCTCTGATAAATAGAACAAATACAGCTGTCAAACTCGGTCTAGTCAAATGCCAGATAAGATCACCAGCTGTTTCCCAGCTCCGCGTGTAGACAGAAGGATGTCTTCGTAGCCAGCGCGGCTGGCGGGGCTTGTCGGAGCCGAGCTGCGTGACGGCCCGAGAGCCCCGTGCCGGGGGCCGCGTCTGCCGCGGGCGCGCGGACGACGGCGACGATGAGGAGGGAAGGGGCCAAGGAGGCGACACGCCAGCGCCCCGGCAGCGCAGGGGCCGCGCGCTGCGGAGCCGTCCCGCCCCCGGCGCCAGCGCTGCGCCCGCTGCTTTGTCCTCATTAGTCCCGGCTTAATGATTCGGGGTGGCTGGATGTCATCTCCGCGGGCCCGGCGCGCTGAGGACGCTCCATTGATCCGGCCGCAGGGCAGCGAGGACACGCTCGAGGCGGGGATGCTGGTGCAAGGAGGGCTCCTTGGCCCATCGTGTCTTCGTTAAAGCTCTAATTGCCGCGGCCACCTCAGGGCTCGTTAGTTCAGTTTAAAATAAAACCACATAAACGCACTGGCCAAAGCGGAGGCCTCCGCGAGCCGGCTGCGCTCCGGTGTCCGCGCAGCGAGGGCGGTGGCGTCTSCTGCCTCGGGGCTCTTCCCACAGCCGGGTCTCTGCGGTGTCCCCGGGAGCTGCCGGTGCAGCTTTGCGGCGCGCGGAGGACACAGGGGTGCCCGGGGCCACCGCGGGCCCGGCCGGGGACACCCAGCGGGGGCAGATTCTCCTCCGCCGAATGCTCCAGAGGTGGGAGGCGCCGGCAACAAAACCCTCTGGTTTGTCCCAGCGGGAGGGAGGCTCTGTTTCCTCTCTGTCCTTCTGCTCCTGCTGTCCCCATCGGTCCCCAGGGCTCTGTTGCAGGGGACACRGTCCTCAGCAGCGAGGGGAGAAGCAAGAGGAAGCATCAGAGAGGGGCTCAGAGGGGCTTYGCCCCCCTCTGGGGACGTGCTCGAGGGCCTGGCACGAGAGGTGCCTCTCGCGCCGGGGGCGTCCGTGCGCGTTTGCGGCCCTGGGCACGTGGCTCGTGGGCGCTCGCGTCGCGGTGGCGGTGCCGGGAGGGGGGTGGCAGGGGTTTGCTCCCTGAAAACGTGGAACTGTTGAGCTAAAGCTTTCCAGAAAGAGAAGGAAACGAGGCTGGAGACAGAGCTGGGAGACATCAGCTCGAATCACCATAGSCTGGCAAAGTTGTAGTGGGTGAAAGAGGAAAAGAGAGGAAAGGCAGTTCTGCTGCGGGCAGCGCTGTTGAGAGGCGAGCGAGGGCGGCAGGGCGGGGGCCGCGCCGTCGCCTGCGCCGCTCGGCGCCCGTTGTGTTTTCTGCAGCCTCCCCTTGGTCGGAGAGCAAGGTAGCCGACACTGTGGCTTTGTGCGTTTGTGCCTTTTTTTTTTTTTTTTCTCTTCCCATGGAAACGAAACCGTTTTGCTCCCTGCACGAGGGAGGAGGAGGCCTGTGCTCTGCTCCGCGCCCGGAGCAGCTGCAGAGCCCTCGCCGCTCGGCACGGCCGGGGCGGCCGCGGGCGCCTCTCGGGGCGCTCGCAGAGCCCAGCGACGCTGACGTTTGTCYGGGGTGTCATTTCCGCAGGCTACCGCTACGTGATCCTCGACATCCCCCTGCTCTTCGAGACCAACCGACTGACCAAGTTCATGAAATACACAGTGCTGGTCTACTGGTGAGTGCCACAGGGAGGGGAGCCTCGGGATGCTGCAGCCTCAGCTGGCTGCAAGGGGGTTTGTCACCTCCTGGCCTCTCCRGAGGGAATTTAGCCGCGCGCTGGAGCGAAGCCTTTGGATGCGCTGCCCCTTTTCTGTAAAAGGGAGAAGAGCYGCCGCCCCTTATCCCAGCTAACGAGCGTGGGGCTGTTCAGGGAGACCTGGCAGGAGAAAATCGCTGTCTTTGGGCTTTGCCCAGCCTCGCTGCTGGTGGCTGGGGGCATTGGGGATGCCCAGGTCTCCTCCTTGGGGGCCGTGGGGACGGCAGGAACGCCCTGCAGGGTGGTGGTGGCCTCCGTGCAGCAGGGCGATGCTCCCCCTGCTCCCCTGGGGAGCCCAGCGCCGGGCAGGGTGGCCGGGCYGGCTCGGCGGCCTGAGCGCGCGCTGTCCCGCAGCGACCCGCGCACGCAGCTGGAGCGGCTCATGCGGCGGGACGGGCTGCCGCGCGCCGAGGCGCAGGCCCGCATCGCCTGCCAGCTGCCGCTGCACGAGAAGCGCCGCCTGGCCACCCACGTCGTGGACAACTCGGGCGAGCGCGCCAGCACGCGCCGGCACGTGCTGCGCCTGCACGGCCAGCTCGCCGCCTCGCGCGCCTTCCTGTGGGCACGGCTCGCGGCCGCCGCCACCGCCGCCGGCCTCGCCRCGCTCCTCTGCTGCCTCCTCCGGCCCTTCCTCTCCTAACTTGCATTCTGAGGGTCTGGGTTTGTTTTTATAATGGATTTCCAACCCGGATTTCCAGGTTGGAAAAGGACAGGGAAAGGCCGCCCGCTTTAATGAGCGTGGCCGGCTGAACACAGGCGGTGAGAGGAGGCCTCTCCTTGCAGCCTTCCCAAGGTGAGGGTTTTTTTTGCAGCACCGTCTCCTGTCTCCCTGCTTTAACATCTTGCCCGGGTACTTATGGATCAGCTGTATCCAGGGGATGGGATAGCTCCAGCTGCGCCACTGCAGCTACCAGGGACAGCACTTGTTATCCCTGGGCTGAACTTCAGCCTGGGGTGAGTTGAGGCGCWTTGGAGCCTTCCAGGACCATCTCTTCAGCAGGGCAAAATGTGAATTCTCGAGTCCTTTCCCTGCTAGAGGCCGACTCCGGGTCGCTCCTCTCCAGCCCCTTGGCCCTGGCTCATGTGAGCTCAGGTGGGAGATACCCGCTGCTTTCCTGGAGGTTAAGCGGAAAGCCCTAAACCTGTCCCCGGGGAGCAGACAGTAAATCACCTCGCGGGGAAGAGGTGTCCGGCCAGGGCTGCGGCGCCGYGATCCGAGCCGTTCCCTGCGGCTCCGCCGGGCCGGGCGCTGTGGCTGCCTGTCTCTGCTGGTGGAGATCTCGTGCTGGCGCCCGGGGCCGCCCGGGCGCTGCCTCCTCCTCACCGCCGCGTTAATAAAGTGCTGAGCGGCGCCGGCGCCCCCGCTTCTCAAGCTGCCGCCGCTCCTTTCCCAGCCCGTTCCCGCGTGGCTCCTGCGCCGAGCGCGCCGCGGCTGCTCTGTAAAGTTCACTGCTCACTGCAAAGTTGAGGAGCTGCTCGGCCCGGCCCAGAGCTCCGGCCCCGCTCCGGCCACCCGGGAATGCCGGAGCCGCCCACTAACCGGGCGCTGCCGGCTGCTCTCCTCCGCCTGCTTCATTTCTTTCCTAATGCACCTTTAATTGCAGGGGCAGCGCGGGGTGGCCCTTGCAGGCAGCYATAAATCAGGGCCGCGGTGAAGCCAGAGCTGAGGCCGGGTTGTCTCCCGGCTCCGCGACAAATGGGGCTGCGATGCGGCCGGCGGGAGCGAGAGCGGCGCCGTAATCACATTTGCCGCTCGCTCCCGGCCGGCCGGCGTTTCCCAGGCGCTAATGAATTTAGCAGGGCCGCAGGTGGGTTTTTGCAGGGGGAAACAGCGACGCTCGGTGCTCCCCTGCATGGGAAGGGGCTGCAGAGCCAGCGCTGCCCCAGGGCTGGCATTTGGGGTTGCAGGCGCGCACAGGGGTGCTCGGCGGTGCTGGGAGCTGAGCCCGCTGCAGCTCGTCACACTTCCCACAATGGATGGGGCGGCATCTGAGCAGCGTCCCCCTCCTCTGCCCTGCTGCTCCAGGTCTGTTTGAGTGGGGGGCACTGAGGCCCAACGTTTGGCTGCTGCAGGTGGTGGCGGGGGGTCGCTCGGGGGCGGCCGCGGTTTCCCATGGGGAGGGGGTTTTGCCGCCGCTGCCGGCGAGCGGGGAGCCCCCCCCATGTCGGRATGTGCCGGGATGTGCCGGGATGTGCTGGGATGTGGCCTCCCCACGGGCACAACGGGAGCTGCGGACAGGCTGCCCGGCAGCCGGGAGCTGCTGTGCGACGATGTCACCTCGCAGCCCTGCGGGGTCCCTGCTGTGTCACCCATGGGGTCACGCAGCGTCCCCAGTCAGTGTCCAGACCATGGGATGTCACCCAGGGCCGCTACCCCTGCACGTGGCACAGGGTGTCACAGTGTCATCACGTGGCCCTTGGCTTGTCACCTAGCGTCCTCTTCCCATCCTCCAGTGTCCCCAAACCAGCACCCAGTGTCCTCATCCCCCCATCCAGTGTCTCAGCCSTGTCACTCAGTGGTCCTCCAACACCCTTATCCTCTTATTTGATCTTCCTATCATTCGATGTCGCCATCCCCTTAACCAGCATCTCCATCTCATCATGCAATGTCCCCATCCCATTGCCCAACATCATCATCCCAGCATCCCTGTCCCATCACCCTGTATACTCATCCCATCATTCATGATCCCCATCCTGCCACCCACCTGCCTCCTAACACTCACATTTTCTGTCCCATTACCTAACACCCCATCCCATCACCCAGCATCCCCATCCCATCACCCAACATCATCATCCCATCACCCGGCATCCCCATCCCAGCCCCCAACATCATCATCCCATCACCCAGCATCCCCATCCCAGCCCCCAACAACATCATCCCATCACCCAACAACATCATCCCATCACCCAACATCATCATCCCATCACCCAGCATCCCCATCCCAGCCCCCAACATCATCATCCCATCACCCAGCATCCCCATCCCAGCCCCCAACATCATCATCCCATCACCCGGCATCCCCATCCCAGCCCCCAACATCATCATCCCAGCACCCAACATCATCATCCCATCACCCGGTGTCCCCATCCCATCACTCAGCGCCCCCATGCCGCCACCCCACGTCCCCGTCCCACCCCCGCGTGGCAGATGCTGCAGGAGCCCGGTCCGCGCCGCCTCCGAGCAACCGGGGAAGGAGGCACCAGCGAAAATAAATCAATGTGTGACTTTAATATATGTGCTCTCGGCGTCTCTGTGTGCCACAGGATTATGAGTAACCTTGATTCGGACGCAGCGTCCGCGCACCGGGGCCCCCGGGGAAGGCAGCGAGATGAGGCAGCGGCAGCCCCGCGCCTGATTGACAGCGGGTAAACACGGCGCGCGGCCCGCGTTGCCCATCGCCCGCCCACACGTGCCCTCCTTGCGCGGCAACGAGCCCAATGGGCAGCAGCTCGAGGGCCCCGGCGTCCTGGGGCCCGCGGGCGCCCGGGCTGGCCCGTCCCCCCCGGCCGGCTCTGCTCCCTGGTGGCCCCGGTCCCCRCTCGCCCTGGCCGGCAGAGCAGTGATTTTCCGTCAGGCAGCGCCCGGCCCCATCAGGCAGCCTCTAATTAAGCCGCGGTGTTGCCAGCCCTTAATTGCAGCCCGGCGGGATGGTGCGCGGGCCCCGCTGGGTGCAGGACATCGTTAATTAGCGGCCGGGTGACGCAGGGGGACAGCGCGGGGGATGCGCCGGCCCCGCCATGCTGGGGCCGGGAGCGTCCCCGCTCCCGTGGCCCGGGATGGGGCGCCCGTCTCGCGCCGTGGGGCGGCCCTCTGCCACCCGTGGGGACCCAGGGCCAGCGGTGCGAGGTGGGGACCTGCGGGTGGCCAGCGAGCAGCCAGCCCCTCAGCCCGCTTGCCGCCCGGCGGGGCACCCAGCGCGCACGGAGGCCGTACCGCCGTGGCCAAGGGAGCAGAGCCGCTCGCCTGGGCGGCCAGCCCGTGGGCACGCGAGCCGAGCAGCAGCSGGCCAGCCTGGCCTGCCCGCCAGCCAACAGGGCAGACAGGACAGGCAACCAGGTAGCCGCGCTGGGAGCCGCCTGAGCAGCTCARCAGTCAGCCAACGGAGCAGTCAACGCACCAGATAACCAGCCAAGCCAGCCCAGTGACTAGCCAGCCAGCCAATTAACTAGCCAACCAGCCAAATAGCTAGTCAACTAACTAGCCAGTCAATCAGTCAGCTAGCCAGCCAGTAAACCAACCAGAGAACTGACCAGCCAGTCAAGCCGCTAGCCAACTAACCAGCCAGCTAGTCAACCAGCTTGCAAATCTACCATCCTGCAGCTAGCCAACCACCCAGCTGGCCAGATGGCCGGAKGCTGAACCATGTAGTCAGCCTTCAAGCCACCAGCTGGCCGGTCCTYTACCAGGCAGCCAAACGGCCGCCTTGCTGTCCAGCTAGCCAGGCCAGCAACCATGCAGCTCTTTGGTCAAGTCCTCAGCCAAGTCTGCAACCACTTACCAGCCAAAGCACCGAGCTGGCCACCAGCCATCTCCTCAGCGAGCCAGCCACACAGCCAGGTATCCAACCAACTCTCAGGCTGGCCGCCAGCCAGCACCATCTCCCAGGTCCTCTCCAAACAGCCGAGCATCTTCTGGCTGAAGACATTTCTTCCTTGAGCACCAAGCTGGGCTCCTTCCTCATGGATTCTCACAGATCCATGGTGGATACAAGGGCAGCCCAGGACAGGCCCATCACCAAGGGGGTTTGCAGGGATGTGGCATCCCAGTGCTGGCTGGTCCGTGGGGGCATCCAGGGGGACATCCAGGCCAGGCCCTCCCAGCGGGCAGCAGTGCAAGCTGCCCTGGACCCATCACTTAGAGATGGGTGAGTGGGCGGCTGGGTGGAGGGATGGATGGATGGACTGGGGGATAGATGGATGCCCAGACATGTGGGCATGGGTGGATGGATGTGTGGGCAGATGGACACATGGGCACAGGTGTGGATGGGTGCATGGAGGCATGGTCATAGGGGTGGATGGATGGATGAATGGATGGATGTGTGGGTGGACGGGTGGATAGATGGACGAATGGATGTGTTGCCAGGTGAATGCCTAGACATGGATGGATGCATGCATGGATGGATAGACATGTGGATAGACGGATGTGAAGATGGATAATGCATGGAAATGGGAAGGGTTCTGTGGATGACTGCATGGATGTGTGGGTGGAGGAACGGATATATGTGTGGATGAGGTGGAAGAGTGCTGGCATGGACAGAAGGAAGGATGGCTGGATGGACGGAAGGATGGACTTGTGGGTGGATGGATGTCCCCACATGACAATGACAACCAGCACAGTGATCCCAGATTCCAGAGTGATCCCAGAGCTCTTCCCAGCCTTTACAGCCCTTGGCACCCAGGGGGTCCCGTGCCCACCCCTGCCCTCCCACCACATCCCGCCACAGCCTGGAGGGCCCAGCAGCGGCTGCTCTGTCCCTGCGGCCCCACGCCCGGCCACGCCACAGCACCGGCCTCCACGGCGCCTGCACGGCCGCGTCCCCGTGCCGGTGACACGGGCAGCGCCGCGGGAGCCGGCGCAGCGGCTCAGCCGTGACGGAGCTGCCGGCCGCGCCACGGGAAGGCGGCCGCCGTGCCGCCCGCCTGTCACTTCTGCAGCGCCCATGCATCATCGTTAGTGCGTGGTTTCTCCCTGYGCGTGCACGCACCGCTGCGCTCGTCTGTGCACGCACCTCCATTCCGAGTGTGTGCGTGCACACGAGTGTGTGCATGCAGGCACGCCSGGCACGCTGCTGCACTCGCACCCTGCACCTCCAAACACACGTGTGCAAGCACGAGCACACTCGTGCACGCACCCCTCTGCGCGCCTAGGCTCCCTTGCCCTTGTGCATATGCAGCCTTTCCCACTCATATGCACAAACACAGGCAGGCGGGCACTGCGCTGCACTCTCCCATGCATGCACACACGCAGCCATGCACCAACACGCATGTGCAAACACATGCCTGCATACACAAACGCTCCCTCTGCACTCATGTGCACATGCACAGAGTTGCACATCGGCCCTCCCAGTGTTCAGCCTTTCACACTCACGTGCACGAGTGCATTGCACTCACCTGTGCACGCACACAAGCACGTGCACGCGCCCCTCTGCACACCTGCACTTGCATTGCTGTGCAAGCACAAGCACTTGTGCTYGCAGCACTTGTGCGCGTGCCCCCTGCACACACCCCTGTGCACACCCGCCATTCCCTCGCACAAATGCACACGTGAGCTGCCAGCTTCGCCCACACCGGGGAAATCGAGGCACGGAGCAACGTCCACCCCATGCTCATCCCCAAATCCGCCTTGATCAACTCTGCAGCCCAGAGGGTCCTGAGCCCCCTTGTCCTGCTGCCTGCACGCTCGGCCCGGCCTCTCCCGCCGCCCACCTCCCCGCGCAATTATGCAAAGCAAACAGCCGGGGGCTCGCGCCGCACATCGATTGCGGCAGGAGCTCTTGTTAGCTTAACCTTTCCGCTGGCGCGCGGCTGCTCGCGTCACCGGGAGCCTCCTGATGGAGCGGCGGCCGTGGCGCTTCGTGCTTTTCCACCTGCCCTTTTCCTTGCAAACTCTGCGCTTGGGAGATTTGCTGCTTGTTTGCTCCACTCCGGGCACCTCTGCTGCAGGGACCTTGGGTTTGGGGACACGGTGGCCTTGGAGAGGGGCKGGTTAGGGGTTAGAGGATGGTCCTGCTGGAGTGTGCATGTGTGTGAGCGTGTGTACAGGCTGAAGGCGCATGCATGCGGCTGCGCACACGCATGACTGTGGGTGCAGCTGCCTGTGCACGCATGCATGTTCATGTGCACRTGTGTGCATGACTGTAGGCGCCTTCATGGCCTTGCATTCAAGTTTGTGTGTGCCTGTAGACAGAGGTGTGCACATGCAAAGCTCTGTGCAGACACACGTGCATACACATGCCCGTGCAYGCACGTGTGCGCACATCTGTTTGTGCAGGCACGCTTATGTGCAGGTACATGCATGTGCATGCAAGCACCTGCATGTGTGCATGCTCRTATGTGCAGACAGGAGCACATATGTGCGCACCTACTTGTGTGCGTAGATGCACACATGTGTGCACTACCCCATGTGCATTGCATGGGGCTGGCTGCACCCTGCACACGTGCAGCCAGTGCACGGGTGTATGTRCTCGGCTGCGCCTGTGTGCATGCATCTGTGTGCTCGGGGGTACAGCTCAGCACACGGGCGCTCGCCAGCTCCGGCTTTGTAACGCCGAGACCCCCTGCACCGAGGGGACATTGGTGACCAGCACCCCGGGGCACCCCCTGTGCTGCCGGGGGGTGACTCAGCCCGTCGCCTACGCAAGGCGGCAGGGCGTATTTTTAGGAGCTCATTAAAAAAGCAAGAGGAGGGGGGAGAAGAGAAAAGAATCAGGGAAGAAGTAGCGGATTCCGAGCTGTTTGTCATGACGGTGAAAGCGTGGAGGGAGCTGCCAGCGGGGGGGCCACGGCGGGTGCATCTGTAGGTGCAAGGGGCAGCACCCACCGCCCTGCTGCACATCCAGCAGGAAGCGAGCGCACAAAGTGCTGTGCCCGCCAGGCTCGGGTGTTTTGGAAAGAAAGCAAAAAGAAGCAAAAAAAAAGCAAAAAAAAAAAAAAAAAAAAAAAAGGCTCGTTAAGATAATAGGAATAATTGCCTCCCACTTCGGGAACTTCTTATGAAACACATTTTTTTTTTCTTGGTGGCATCTTTATCTCGCTCTCCAGTAAGCGGAGCGGCGGGTCATAAGTGGCTAATTGATTTCTGCACGCTGATTAAACGGGAAGCGCTTTGCCCGCACACAGGGGAGGAGAAGGAGGTCAGCGCGGGCCCCGCGCCGCAGCGGAGCAGCGCCATCGATTCACAAATCGATGCTCGGAGAAATGATTAAATGTCCCCCCCGTCCCCCATCCCTGTCCCTTAGCGGAGCGGAGCTTGCAAAGGGCGCCCTAATGAGCGCCCACGCACTCGGCACCTCCGAATGCGCCCGGGTGCCCCAGGGTGTCCCTGTCCCCGGTGCCCGCGGTGGCAAAGGGCAGTGACAGAGGCCGCGTGTTGGCTGATGCAGCTGGGATGTTTTCCGCTGGGTTTGGGGGTGTGCATGTGTGTTTGCACGGGTGCTTGTGYGTGTGTTGGCGTGCATGATGCATAGACATGAATGTGTGGCTGTGTGCACATGTGTGCATGTGCACATGTGCATGTGTTTGCATGTGGACTTGTGTGTGTGTTGCATGGGCTCATGCGCAGCAATGCACTTTGTACACAGGTTTGCACAATTGCATTTACACACACACACTTGTGTGCATGTTGCATTGCCAGCTGTACGCATCTGTTGCTCATTTGTACACGTGTGCGCTTGCACATGTGTTTGCATGCATGTTACGTTGGCACATACAGGACAACGTGCCTATGAGTGAGTGTCTGTGCACATGTGCGTGTTTGCACACATGTGCACACGTATCCATGTGCATGTTGCATTGTTGCATTGCCATGTGCACAGCGGTGCACACGCATGTCTGTGCGCCCACACACATGCCTTGCACCAGCAGAACTGTGCAGCTTTGCACACGCGTGCCCYTTGTGCTGACGCATGCACACACCCGTGCTGGTCCAAGCTGATGCCGAGGTCCCTCTGCGCACCCCAAGCCACCCCTGCCCGCGCTGCCCGGGCCCCACGCAGCGTGCGCGGCCCCCGCGGAGCGGCCCCGGCCCCGTGACCCGCCGAGCCGCAGATGCTGCCGCGGCCTCTGCTTAATTCCAGCGCTGGAGGCGGCTGTCACTGCCCGAGCCGCCCGGCGGCCCCGGCGCCGCTGATTGAGATGCCAGACGACGGCCCCGCCGCCGCGGGCCCGCGGCCGCCCCCCCGCCCCGCGTGGCACGAGCCCGCCGGTGCTCTGCGGCAGACGTGATGGGCAGCGACGCGGGCTCGGGGCTGCCGCGGGCCCCCGGAGCCGCCGCCGCCCTTGTGCGGCCTTCGCTGCGCGGGGCCCTGGCGTGCGCTGAGTGCGCCCGGCCTCAGCCGGCCCGGTGGGCTGCGGAGGGGGGCCCTGCGCCGTGACCGACCCCCCGCCGCAGCCGCGTGTACCCGTGGTCGGGAGGGGAATCGAGGCTGGGAGGCAGCGGCCCCCGCCAGGGAGGGGGCGGCTTTGGGCCAGCAAAGGGGCTGGGTTTGGGTTTAATTCAAGGGGTTTTTGGGGCTGTGGGTGACCAGAGGTGCGGGGGACGGCGGGGCGCGGGGGTCGGGGCTGCCCTCGCTCTGCGGGGCCGCAGGGGCAGCGGGGCCGGGGGCTCCGTCGGGGCCCCAGGGCGGGCGCGCCAGGGGGGCGTGGCCTCCACGGGAATGGGCGTGGCCAGAAGTGACGAACCCCGCCCACCCCGTCTGGTGCGCAGAGAGGGGGCGTGTCCGGGGGCGTGTCATGTGTCGGTAGCCCCGCCCCCGTCCGCCTGATGAGCGGTGAGGGGGCGTGGCCCGGGGCGTGTCCGGGGCGGGGGCGTGTCCGGGGCGGGC
>NW_020455573.1:337235-342951 GCF_003342845.1 Nothoprocta perdicaria
CGCCGGGCGGCCGCGCGCCCCGGCCGGGCGCCGCCTCAGCCTGGGCCGCAAAACTTTGCTGGCGGCCGCGGCCGGCGTGGTGATGCTGCTCGTGCTCGTGGTGCTCATCCCGGTGCTCGTGAGCTCGGCGGGCACCGACGGCCGCTACGAGATGCTGGGCACGTGCCGCATGGTGTGCGAGCCCTACGGTGGGCCGCCCCCCGCCGCCACCGGCGCTGCCGGCCCGCTGGGCGATCGCGGCGCCCTCCCGCCGCCCTCCACCTTGGTGCAGGGCCCGCAGGGCAAACCGGGCCGGCCGGGCCCCCCGGGGCTGCCGGGCACCGGGGCGGCGGGTGCCGTGAGCACGGCCACGTACAGCACCGTGCCCCGCGTCGCCTTCTACGCCGGCCTCAAGAACCCGCACGAGGGCTACGAGATCCTCAAGTTCGACGAYGTGGTCACCAACCTGGGCAACAGCTACGATGCCGCCTCGGGCAAGTTCACCTGCGCCGTCGCTGGCACCTACTTCTTCACCTACCACGTCCTCATGCGCGGCGGCGACGGCACCAGCATGTGGGCTGACCTCTGCAAGAACGGGCAGGTAAGTGGGTCCAGTGACCGCCCGCCTTCTCACCATGCACCCCATCTGCACCCCGGGGTTCCCTGTCCTGCCCCGAGCCACAAAGATGTGCTCTGGGTGCACCCCTGCCTGTCCTGTCCTCCTCCGGACCATTGGGATGTGCTCCGGGTGCACCCCTGGGTGCTCTCCCCTTTTCCCTGCCCTGGGGACATCCTCTGATGGCACCTCCAGCATATCCTGTCCTTCTCCCAGGCACAGGGATACACTCCGGGTGCACCCCGGCGTTGCCTTGTCCTTYTCCCAGACCCGGAGATGTGCTCCGGGTGCACATCCACGATTCCCTGTCCATCTCCCAGCCATGGAGATGTGCTCTGGCTTTCCTCTGGAGTGCCCTGTCCTCCCAGCTCCGGAGATGCTCTCCAGCGGCACCTCCAGGATGCCCCGTCCTTCTCCTGGCCCTGGAGATGCACTCCGGGTGCCCTGTCTTTCTCTCAGCCGTGGGGACAGGCTCTGGGAGCACCCTGGGGTGCCCTGTCCTTCTCCCAGCTCCGGGTTTCCCCCCGGGCTGCTCAGCCCTTCCTGCAGCTGCGTCCCTGCTGCACCCGCTCCTTCCCTGGCTCCAGAGCCGCATCCCCAGGGCGCCCGCACAGCCCCAAGTACCCTCCACGTCCCCAGGCACCCACGGCGGCCCCAGGCGCGCTGTCTCCTGCGGCGCCCCCGGCCCCTCCGGGAGATCCCTGCGGTGCCTGGGTGCTGCGTCCGGGTGCGTCCTGCGGTGCCTGGGTGCTGCACAGGGGCCACCCCCCACGCCAGCTTTGGGGCGCCCTCCCCCCCACCTCCCCGGGGACCCCCGCACCTCCGTGCCCGCTCGTGTCACCCCTCATGTCATCTCTAAGCACCTAACGCCGCCAATTCCTCATTAAACCTGAGACCCACTAACGAACTCGGCGGGGTTGAGATCGCTTTAACGCGTCGCCTCCCGCTGCATCCTCAGCATATGGCAATTCCCCCCCGCAAACACCCCCCTTGCACCCCCAAAGTCAGAGGGAGATATTGCAGCGCTCGGAAGCCCTAATTTATTTATTTATTCCCAGCTCCATACAACTATATATATGTAAATTTATAAATATATATATATGTATATATATATATGTTTCACCCCAACATGCCCCCCCCGAGCTGTGCGCTGGGCTCCGTGCTGCCCTGAGGGCTCACACTCAGTAGCCTTAATGAGAGCCTGGGGACCCCACGTGGGGCGGGAGCTGCTCCCTGTGCTTAATTACCATTAATTAATTATTTGCCTTACATAGGAGTGGTGGGGAAGGTGGATGGCGAAGCAGTGCAGGTGCTGCCGCGCGGAGCCCTGGCCGGGGCACCCTGGTATAACCGGGTGCCCGAGCACTGCACCCACTGCTCCTGCTGCACCCGCGGCACCCACTGCTCCCGCTGCACCCACTGCTCCCACTGTGCCCGCGGCACCCACTGCTCCCACTGTGCCCGCGGCACCCACTGCTCCCACTGCACCCGCTGTGCCCGCTGCTCCCGGGGCACCCGCTGCTCCCGCTGCTCCCGCTGCTCCCGCTGCGCCAGCGGGCAGAGCGCGGCCCCGGCACGGCGCACGCCGCCCCTCTCCATGCCGGGCCCCCTGGGGGGCAGCACCTCGTGCACCCAGGGCACCTCGGCAGCCCGGATGCAGCACCCTTAAATGCGAAGGATCCGGGAGCGGTGCCCGTGGGGCCCCGCAGGCACCCGGGGCCGGAGCAGAGAACCCGAGTGCCCGGGAGYCGGCGCCGCCCGGACAGGGATTCTTCTCCTGTTCCTTTTCCCTGCTCCGGCACCTCTGGAGCTGGCACCTCCGGAGCTGCCGTGCGGGGTGGCGGCACCCGAGGCAGCGGCTCTGCAGGTGGCTCKGGGTGGGGACAGGACCCCATTGCAGCCGAGAAAGGTTAATTTGGGGAAAACGGGCAGGCTTTGCCGAAGGGCTTTCCCTCCGCGCCCCCACTGGCGCTTTGTCCCCGGCTTTGGCTCACTTTGGGCTGGGGGAAGCGGCGTCCCCGTCCCCATGTGCCATCATACGGCGGGGGACAAAAAGCCACTGGCTTTTAAGGAGGTTTTAGTGTTTGCCGGCACTGTGCGGGGATGGGGGACCCTAGGTCTGCCACTGCCCCGCGTGAGGAAACTGAGGCACAGGGCAGCTCTGTGGCGCCCCTGGGCCGGGCCCTGCCATCCGTCACGGCTGCTTGGGGCTGGCGCGGCAGGCGCGCGGTGACAAGGCATCTCCTTAACGAGGCGAGACGAATGGCCCCGCGTGCGCGGGGAGGAGGGGACGCGGCTGCACGAAATGGCTCTCGCCGCCGTGCGCCGGCACGCGCATCCCCGGCGCCGCGGGAGGCAGTGCCAGGGCCGGGCCGGCTCCTCCAGGGCTTCCGCGCCGGAGCCGCTTCCCTCAGCTGCTCCCGGAGCTGAGGCCGGGCAGAGGGCTTAGAGAAAAGGGTGATATTTAGTGYGGTGACAGCATGACAGCAGTGGGGGCTGCGTGCGCGAGAGTRATCCCAGTGAGACTGTGTGGCGGCCATCAGTAGGCTTCAGAGTGAACAGCTTCTGAACAGCAGGCTAGTTCAGAGCTGCGGCCGAGGAGGGCGCTGAGCCCTGGGCAGAGCCCCACCGCGGCGCCCCTGCCGAGAGCCCGTTTGGACCCCGAATGGTCCAGGGCCCTTGTGCTGRGGCACCCAGCGGGTGCCAGCGGGACCGGGTGGCCCCCGTGCCACACGGCAGGGCTGGAGCTGTGGAGCACCCGCTGTGCACCCGCTCCCAGCACCCGTGGGTGCCCCAGAGCGGGGGGCACAGGCTGCCTGCCCCCAGCACTCGTGAGTGCCACATAGCAGGGGCACAGGCTGCCCGCTCCCAGCACCCATGGGTGCCCCACAGCGGGGGGCACAGGCTGCAAGCCCCGGGAAGGGAAGCGCCCCGGGGCTGCCCAGGGGCCGGCCCTGGCACCCACTGTCCAGGCACCAGGGCAGGGGCTGAGGGGCGGACGGGAGGGCACACTGGGATGTGCAGTGGGGGTGGGGAGGCCAGGCAGGGGGTGACATTGGGGTGCGGGGCTGACGCGGGGGATTTGGGGGGGCAGGACCCACGCGGGGAGGAGAGGCCAATGTGGGACGGGACACAGAGACACCAGGGCATAGAGCCGGGGACACGGGAGACGGGGCCGAAACAGGGACACGAGGGAGGAACACGGCAGGGACACGGGAGATGGGGCCGAAATGGGGACACGAGGGAGGAACACGGTAGAGACACGGCGGGAGGGCGGGAGGGACCGTGAGGCCAAGGTGGGAGAAGGGCAGGGGCCCGGGCAAGGACACCAAGGCACAGGTCTGCGCTGGGGACACGGGTGATGGGTCTGGAACAGGGACACGGGGACGCAGGACCACAGTGGGGCTGAAGCTTGGGAGCGAGGCAGGGACACCGGGCCAAGACAGGGACGCCAGAACACAGCACCAAGGTGCGGACGGGACCAACAGGGGCACGGGGGGCCGGGGCCAGGCAGGTCCCCCGGGCCGCGCGACACCAGGGCCGGGGTGACGCGGGGTCCCCGCGCAGGTGCGGGCCAGCGCCATCGCGCAGGACGCCGACCAGAACTA
The DNA here is from genome assembly GCF_003342845.1 of Nothoprocta perdicaria. NCBI lineage: Eukaryota > Metazoa > Chordata > Aves > Tinamiformes > Tinamidae > Nothoprocta > Nothoprocta perdicaria. The sequence continues at coordinate 341,439 of NW_020455573.1, forward strand.
CGACTACGCCAGCAACAGCGTGGTGCTGCACCTGGACTCGGGCGACGAGGTGTACGTCAAGCTGGACGGCGGCAAGGCGCACGGCGGCAACAACAACAAGTACAGCACCTTCTCGGGCTTCATCATCTACTCGGACTGAGGCGGCCGCGCGGCGCCGCGTAAAGCCGAGCTCAGACCCGCGCCCGCCTCGCTCTCCTTTCTTCGGGCCCCGGCCCGCGCCGTCCGCCGCGCTCGGGGACGGGGACCCTGCTCTGCTGTCCCCAAGGAGCCCCCGGGAGGGACCCGAGGGCCCCGTGTCCCTCTGCTCGCCGTGGGGACCCAGAGGCTGTGACATGATGGAGCCGCCTTGTCCCGGGAGGCCTGGGGCACCGTCACCTCTGCCCCTGCCCCCTCCCGTGTCCAGGGACGGCGGGAGCCTCCCGGGGCAGCGGGTGACGCTGGCAGGAGCCTGTGGAGGCACCAGGGCCACGGGGAGCCCGGGGGGCTGCAGGGTGGCCGGGAGCCCACGTGGGCACTGAGGCCAGCGGGGCCGGACCCACGGGGGCCCATGGAGGCACTGAGGCCACGGGGGGGCCGGGGAGGCGTCGAGGCCAGGGGGCACCACGGGAGGCCGGGCTGTGGGGCTGCGGGGGACGAAGGGGTGCGTGGGACGAGCGGCTCCGCGGGATGAGTGGCTCCGTGGGATGAGTGGCTCTGAGGGCCGCAGGGCTCCATGGGACGAGCAGCTCCATGGGACGAGTGGCGCCGCAGGACAAGCAGCTCCATGGGACGAGCAGCTCCATGGGACGAGTGGCTCCATGGGATGAGCAGCTCTGTGGGACGAGCGGCTCCATAGGACGAGCAGCTCCATGGGACAAGCAGCTCTGTGGGATGAGCAGCTCCATGGGATGAGCGGCTCCATGGGACGAGCGGCTCCGTGCCGCCGTGCCAGCCCTGTCCCCTGGCACTCGGGAGTGGAGGCCAGGGGCTCCGTGGGGCCAGCGGGGCCCCCAGCCGGSAAATGGGAAGGCGGCAACTGGGGCCCGGCCGGTGTCCAGGCGGGATGGGCGATGACACCCGCCCCCCTCGAGGGGCTCTCGGCGGCTCCTCCCCGCCCCCTCCGCCCCCCGCCCCCCGGGCTGCAGCGGGGAAGGGGCCCAGGCGTCCAGGCGGCGTCGGGCGCTGCGGGACTACGATTCCCGTGAGACCCCGCGCGCGGCCGCAGGGCACGTGATGCGCGGACGCCAATGGGAGGAGGCGAAGCGCGCGGCCAATGAGGAGGCCCGGAGGGGGTTGCCGGGAGATTTGAACGCGCGCGGCGGAAGCGGCTGCGTGAGGTGGGGCTGGGGGCTGTGAGGACCGGGGGGGGGACCGGGAGGGACCGGGGGGACAGAGCGGGGCCGGCCCGCGGCTACGGCGGGCGCCGGGCCCGGAGCCGCCCTGGAAGCCCCGTTCGGGCCGTTTTGGGGCCGCAGGGGCTCGGAGGCTGTAGGGGACCCGCAGGCTCCTGGGCGGGGGTCTTACGGAGCGGGGG
>NW_020455573.1:343367-361316 GCF_003342845.1 Nothoprocta perdicaria
GCGCGCCAGGGACCTCACGTTCGCCTTCGACCGCGTCTTCGGCGAGGCGGCCACGCAGGAGGAGGTTTTCYGGCACACCACGCGGGACCTCCTGGACGGCGTCCTCAGCGGCTACAACTGCTCCGGTGAGGCCGCGCGGCCGGGGCAGCGGGCGCCGCGCGGGGTCATCCCGCTGCCCAGGGCTCGGCGCCTCTGGCTCAGCGCCCGTGGTTCCCAGCGCAGCCCACCCGGGCTGGGCAAAGGCGGAAGGACCCGGGCCGCTTCCAGCACGGCGGCCGTTTGGCTTTCCCTGTCCTTGCCAACCTGAATCGTCGCGTCAGGCGCAGCCCCGGCTGGGGACACGCTGTGGGCGAGGGGCTCGTGGGCCCTCACGGGCTGTCGGGAGAAGGGCACAGGCCGCGCACAGCTCGTGCGAGGCGGCCGGCGCGCGGCGATGCTATTCCTGGCTCTGCCGCCAGCAGCCGAGGGCTGCCGCTGTCACCGTGCCCACCTGGCAGGTCTGTCTCRTGTCTCTGTCTGCATAAAATAACTCCAGGAACCTCAAATGAGACGCTCGCTGAGCACAAAGTGTTGCTAATGGGGAGAAGGGCTGAGAGTCTCCAGATTAGTGTGTCCTGCTCTGATGTTAATGCTTCAAAGAGAGTGTTGAAAGATGGAGGGGGGAAATGAGATGAGTTACAAGGTCTGGGAGAGAAAAAACACCTTCTAGTGAGAGACAGGGGCACCGGGGCYGCTCGGCTTGTTAATGGGAGGCTTAAAGGGTGACTTGAGAGCGGCCTCCAAGTGCCTAAGCAGGTGGTGGCTGGGGGACTCGTGCTGCTGTCATCTGCTAAATTAAAGATCCTGCTGCTGAAAGCTGAAGCCAGACAGAAATTGCATGGAGGACAGTGCAGCTTTTTCACACTGAGAGCAATTAACTGCCAGGCCAATTTGCCTGATCGCCRTCCTCCCCCGCGGAGGCTCGAGCGGCCCCGGCCCCGTGGCGGGGGCTGTTGGCCAGGAGGCCACGTTGGCTGCTCCTKTTCGGGGTGGCTGCAGACACCCCCTCTTTCTCTCACAGTGTTTGCGTACGGTGCGACCGGAGCGGGGAAAACCTACACCATGCTGGGCTCCGAGAAGAGCCCGGGCATCATGTACCTCACCATGGCGGAGCTCTACAGGAGGATCGAGGCCAGGAAGGACGAGAAGAGCTGCGAAGTGCTCGTCTCCTACCAGGAGGTACTTGCTGTGTCCCGCCTGGGTCCGCTCCCTCCACTAGGAGTTAGGATTGACACAGCTCCTGTGGCGTCTCCCAGCTGTGTCCAGATGTAGAAAGCTCCTTTCTCTGTTTGCTGCACCTTGTTGCTGGGCAAGCAACCCGTGTCTTGCTGTGCCTTGCTGCAGGTGTACAACGAGCAAATCCACGACCTCCTGGAGCCCAAGGGCCCCTTGGCAATCCGGGAAGATCCAGAGAAAGGCGTCGTGGTTCAGGGGCTCTCCTTCCACCAGGTAGGTGTGAAAGGTGGGTGCGAGACCTGGGGCACACGGTGCCTGAAGCAGCTCTGGAAGCAGCTGCGTGTCCCGGGGACACTGCGCAGCAGATGTGACCCTGAGCTGGCGCCTGGCCATGCAGCAGGACGGCTGAGCTCYAGCTGGTTGCTGTTGGGTTGGTTCGGTGCCTGGGTCCCTGATCCCTGTCTCCGTGCATTCCTTGCCAGCCCAAGTCGGCGGAGCAGCTCCTGGAGATGTTGGCCAACGGCAACAGGAACCGCACGCAGCACCCCACCGACGCCAACGCCGCCTCCTCCCGCTCGCACGCCATCTTCCAGGTGAGCGGTGGCACTGGCAGGGAGTCCCTTGGGATTCGTGCCAAAAGCCAGGCTAGAAAGCAAGGCTGGGCAGAGTCTGACTTCCTGAGGGCAGAAATTTTACCTTAGACCTTTAATTCTTGCAGATTTGGCAGTTGGGAAGTGTAGAGTATTACCTGGTTTAGAGCAAAGGGGCATCAGTTGTCACAGGCTCTTTCCTGAATGCCTCTGGGCAGCCTCTTTGCTCCCGCTTGGTGCTGCGCCAAGAGCTGCCTCTGCAKCCTGGTGGGATTGGCCCCGGTGCCTTGGCGCTCTCCTGCAGAAGCCTCCCAGTTGATTTGGATTCCAGGCAGGCGGCTCCCCGGGTTCGCAGGGCCCTCACGGCCGCGCGAGGGCACCGAGGCCTCTGGCGGCAGCTTCGGCGCGGCCCTGGCGCCCGTCGCTGCTCGCAGGGGCCGCGCAGGTGTCTGGGCGGCTTCCCAGCCTTCCTGCCTGCCGCGGCTCCCTTAGCCCCGCGGGAAACTGCCCGGCCGCGCTGCGGAGCCCAGCCCTGTGGGAGGAGCGGGACCCGTGCGAAGGCCTCAGCCCACGGAGGAGGCAGTGTGTCCTGCCTGGGGAGCTCCYGGGGATGAGCAAGATGCAGAGGGTGTTTCGTGTCGGTGGGAGGGGTGTTTCCTTCTCCTGGAAGGTCTCTAGGGCTGCCCGCGGAGGCGGGAGGGCAGTGGAGCCTCAGCAGCGCTGCCATTTCTCCCCAGAGTGGCTGCGAAGCGTCCTCGGCACCAGGGAGCTCTGGTCACCCCCGCCTTGGGGACGTCTCTGTGCCGGCCTCTCCGGGGTGGCTTGGTTTGCTCCTGCATTGTGATCTCCCAGCCCCGTTCTTGAGGCAGGACCTTGAGCCCACCTCGGAGCTTGAGGCTGACGCTGCACGAGCCCTTCTCRGGTGCCAGCAGGTCTTGGCGAGCGTGGAGCCCTGCAGAGACCCTGCTCGCTGGGTGCTGCCTGTGGAACAGCATGGGGGATCCTCACTGCTTTCCCAAACGCTGGTAGCTTCGTGTGAGGTCACCTGCAGGGCTTTGCCACTCGTRTCGTCGCAGTTTGGGCTTGTCTTGTCAATGTGCGAGGACTCTTTCCCCTCCCCTGCCGTCCTGGTACCTGTGACCCATTTCACTCACTGTCCTTTTACAAAGAGCAGCACCTCACCCTGCCGGCGCCGCAGCCTCCAGCCAGCAGCATCGCCCCTGATTCAGCCGTGGCCTCACAGATCTCTGTGCTTGCAGATCTACGTGAAGCAGCAGGACCGTGTGGTCGGCCTCACTCAGGAACTCCAAGTGGCCAAGATGAGTTTGATCGACCTGGCGGGCTCGGAGAGGGCTTCGGTCACCAAGGCCAGAGGAGAGCGGCTCCGGGAGGGCGCCAACATCAACCGCTCGCTGCTGGCCCTCATCAATGTCATCAACGCTCTGGCCGACGCCAAGGTAAAGCTGCTCCTCCGGGAGAGGGGAATGTGAGGGGATCCTCGTGCACCAGACCTGGGCATCTCTCCGTTGTGGTGTGGGTGGCAGTTTGGCTTGGGGACAGCAGGAGAGATGGCTTTGATGGGCGGTTTGGGATGTGCGTAACCATCCCTCCTGGCACGGGACTCGGGGCTGAGCAGAGCCTGGATCTCTCGGTGCAGAGCAAGAAGACCCACATCCCGTACCGGGACAGCAAGCTGACGCGCCTGCTCAAGGACTCCATCGGYGGCAACTGCCGCACCGTCATGATCGCGGCCGTGAGCCCCTCCGCGCTGGCCTACGAGGACACCTACAACACGCTCAAGTACGCCAACCGCGCCAAGGACATCAAGCTGGCGGTGAGGGCCGCGCGGCGCCGCCCAGGGCACCTCTGCTCTTGGGACTGCCTGGGTGTGGGGAGGAGGGAGCTGCGTTCCGCAGGCTGCCGTAGTGCGGGTGGGTAGGTCGTTGTGTGAACCCTCTAACCACGAAGCTACACGTCCTGAGCGCCCTCTTTTCTTCTAAAGCCCCTCTGCCCAGAGCCTAGAAAGGTTCATGAGTGGGACATCAAGTCCCTGAGTGTAGATGATGTCTGTTCTAGTCACCCTGGGGATCTCTGAGCGCAGAAGTTGTTGAGGGGCTGCCTTTCTCTGCAGCCGGGAGAAGGGGGTACCTGCTGCCTCTGTGCTTTTTCAGCCCCTAGCTCATCCCTGTCTCCACAGCTGAAGAGCAACGTGCTCAGCCTCGACTGCCACATCAGTAAATACGCCGCGATCTGCGAGCAACTGAAAGCAGAGGTGAGATGTTGCTGAGGAGGGGGGGCTCGCAGAGACGAGACGCCGGCCCTGACGTTCCCTGATGCTGCACGAGCTGCGCCGGGGCCGTGCGCCGGGCGGGCCGCGTGGYCTCCCCGCGGCGGGCGGCTCCGCTCTGCTGGTGCGGAGCTGCCCGCGAGAGATGCCCTTCCCTTCCCTCCCAGGTGGCCGCGCTGCGGGAGAAGCTCCGCGCCTACGAGGGCAGGGCACAGGACGCAGAAGAGCAGCCGCCAGCTCCCCCCGGCCCGAGCCCTGCGGGGCTGCCCAGGTGAGGCTGAGAGCTGCCTGCGACCTCCCCGTGCCGAGCGGAGCTCTGCGCACCGCTYGCAGCCCCGGCATCAGCACGGAGCAGCCGCGCTTGTCTGCCGGGCTGTGCCCATCCTCTTGTCTGTGCGCAGACCTAACGAGGCCGGACAGACCGCGATGTGCGAGCGTCACGGGAAGTTGGGCTGCAAGGACCAATTCTTGTTCTGTCTCATTCATCCCCAAACTTCTTAGACAAATGCGACAGCTTTCCCGGCAGATCTTCTTTAGCTCAGTGACTTCCCCTCTGGAGATTTCTCTTCCCCAGGGTTGTTTCTGCTTTATGTAGGTTGGAAGAAGCTGTCCCAAACACATGCTCAGACCCCCCAGTTTCCTGGGAGGGAGACCAAGAYGCAGATGCAGCGCAGCCAGAATTGGAAGCTGAGCAGCTTGTTCAGCCAGAGGAGCTGGAACAGGAGGAAGAGGTGAGAGAAGGAGCAAGCAGCAAGGGGCAGCTTCCCAGGCCGCTCGGGGGCACCTCTGGCTCAGCTCGGCCTGCTGAGAGGGCAGGAGCTCATCAGGCCTGTGGGTCCCCAGGCGCCTGGCTCAGCGTGTGCCGGGCTGTGCGCTGCTAGCAAAACCCATTAACTTCCCTGATAACGGTGCGTTCAGGGCAGCAAACTCAGCTCGGATACGGGCTAATCCTGGGATGGATGGCTAAGCACTTTTGGGATGATCGTTGCAGGCTCAAGAGGAGGTGCCCCCCAGCAGCCCCAGAGCATCCCACCACGCAGATCTCCAGCTGCAAACGAAGACAGCAGAGCTTCCTCTGCAGGGGTTGTCCCACAGCCGGCTGGAGACGTGAGTGTCCTTGTGCCGCCCCCATGTGCCCCTTCCTCCCGGYTGGTGGCAGCTGCTGCCGCCCGGAGAGGGCAACCTGTGCCCACTCCTGTTGCACACAGCGGTCTGAGGGACATTATGGATTTGGGAGTTGGTCTTTGCTTGTAGACAACTGCCTTGCTGTTAAAAGAGCAAGGCTCCTGGGGCTTTAATTCCATGGGATAACCTTCCTCAGACATGAAGTAGAGAGAGCTAGATAATCCCTGGGGATTCACCTGGGAAAGGTCCTCCTTTTATACCTGTCCTCGTTGGTTGTGCTTGGGAACAAGAAGACATTAGCTCGGGAATCAGATAGTGCAAGGAATAGTCAGACAGGTCTTTCTGTCCTGGAAATGCTGCTTCCACCAGCAGACAGAGGTTTCCAGGCACAGCAAAAGCAGGAGCCTTAAGTGCAAATCATTAGTCCCAAAATTGCCTCTGCAGCTGCTCCTGCTGCCTTGGCTCCCGCAGGCCCTGCCCTGGCAGGACTCCCGTGGCACCGTCTACTGGAGTCTCTGCCCAGGCATCCTGGCAGAGGGAGCTGCTTTGGAAAGGTCTTCTGAAGGAGGCTGGTCCTGATGTGTGCCTGGATCTCCATCTGGCGCTTTTCCAGCACTCAGACACTCTAATGAAGTTAAGAGAAGTCTGTGGGTGCCGTTTCCGCCACCTTGGAGCCAACAGGTGAAGACGCAGTTAGCAGCTCACGCTCTCTGGGTGGGGATTTGCAGCTCAGGTATCTTACGGCTGCAGAGTTTGCTTCTCTCCTCCTCCTAAAGGCACTCAAGAGCTCTGTCCCARGGGAGCAGCTATCTAGAGGTGACACTGGTGGTCCTGAGCCTCTGCTGCTGGTGACAGTGGCCCAAGATCAATGGCTAACTGGTTCCTGCCCCTGAATGCAGATGGGCTGCTTTATGCCGGATCAGAGGGAGGCCATGTCCCCTCATCTGCCACTGTGTCCCTCTCTGTCCCAGGCTCGTAGCCGCTGTCCTCAGCGTTGCCCGGAGGCAGTACTCCCTGCTCAGGGCTGCCAGCCTCTTAACTCCTGACATGGTCTCGGAATTTGAGGAACTGGAGCGCACAGTCCAACAGGAGGCAGGTGCCAGTCTGGAGCAGGTCGGGCAGCAGAAGGGGCCCGCAGAGACCAGCGGAGCTGCTGCAGGAGGGACTCGGCAGGACCGACACGGTGAGGACGTGGGCAGGCGCTGTGGCCCCCTCCGCTCCTTGGCACATAAAGCGTGGCTTGAGGGGTGCGCTGCGGGGGGACAGTGGTGGCCATGGGCATACGGCTGCGAGCTGAGTTTCCTCCTGCTGTGGTCCCTTGTGGGCTGTGCCTAGAGCAGCTCCCAGCCCCGTTATTTTGCAGAGCTTTTTGGGCTAATGTGCATCCCTGGCAGCCTGGGGCCCCAAGGAGCAGCGCCAGCCCTTGTCTCGGCGGATTCGGCRTGTGCTTGTGCAAGTCAGCTTAAACTGAGCAGTGCTTGCGGCCTGGGGGACCGAGGTGGCAGTTCTGCCCCTCACTCTTCCAGCCAGGTTGACTCCTCCCAGGAACATTTTCCCGAGTCAGCCCAGCTCCAGCCTTGCKGCCTCTCAAGCTCTTCTTCCTCCTCCCCAGCATCAGGGCACAAGCCCAATAGTGAAGTCTGCTGCGCACCCTCCTTTCCAGGGGCAGACTGGGCACTTGCTTTGGGGCTCATCCGATGCCTTTAGCTTAAGGAAGCATCGGGATTTGTCGTGGCGCTGTCCCTGTAGGTTTCCTGTGAACGCGGTTTGAGGGGAGAGCCGAAGCTCGTACCAGGGCTGGGCAGGGAGGTGACTGTCCTGCTTTCCTCTAGCTGAGGCAGCTKTGGGTGCCGCTGCCGCCGAGTGCCGCGTCCCTGCGGCTGGAGCTGTCCCGCAGCAGCCGCTCCCGCCCGGCAGCCCCGCGCCGCCGCTGCCCGGCCTGCCCAAGAAGAGGAGGAGATYGGAGGCGGGAAGCGCGTCCGGCCCAGGGACGCCCCCCAGCCTCACGGCGAGGGCCAAACGACGGCGGAGATCCAGCCCGCCGGAGGCGCGGGAGGGCTCCGCGAGGGGAGCAGAGGCTCCCGGGGCCACGGGCACCCCCTGTGCCAAAGCGGCCGGGTCCTGCCCGCTCCTGCCGTCTTGCGCCCCCGAGATCTGCCCGCTGACSGTCACCAAGAGGCGCCTGCCGCTGGCCACGTCGGCCGTGCAGAACGGCTGCGCGCCGGCCGCGCTGGCCCTCCGCGACCTCAACATGACGTTCGACCTGTCTGAGGACGGCGCCTCTCCCGACGGGGCCAAGCCGGAGACCTTCAGCGTGTCCCGCTTCCCTGGCTGGGAGAATGTGCAGTGCCTCCTGAGCCAGCAGGACGGGCCCTTCGCATGCAGGTCGGTGCTGCCCGCCCGGSGTCTCGGCGCTCCCGTGTGGGTCGCCCTGTGGCGGGTGCAGGGCCGCACCTTGTGCGGATTCTCCTGGCTAGGCAGTTCCCACCTGAGCAGGCGGTGGGCTAAGTTTGGGCACAAATTGCTTGCAGAGATAAGGGAAAATGTTCTGAAAAATCAGGTGCTCTYGCTCCCTTTCCATTTGGGCCTTGGAGGAATATCCTTCAGGGCATTCAGAGAGACCCATGTGCGTGTCGGAGCCAGTGGGGCCCTGCCTCTTCTTGCGGGGAGCCATGGAGAAGCTGCAGCAGGGACCGGGGCAGCGTTGCCTTCACTGCGGTTGCTTCAGAGCTGCTCTGGCCTGTGCAGAGCTGTGCAGTCCTCTGGGAATGGAGACGGTGACGCCCTTGGGAACTGGGGAGATCCTCAAGCGCCTGTCCCCTGCAAAGGGTACCTGGAGAAAGGGAGGCGGGGAGGGGYGGCCGCAGCGTGGGAATGGGCCCGTCACACGGTTCCTGCCGCCTCGTGCACATCCCTCCAGGCCTCCTCTGTGCCCGGTTCCGTGCCTGCGCGTGGCACTGCCCCTGCCTCGTGGGCACAGGAGGAGGGGTCGGGATGCAGCCTGCCGTGGTGCAGGGACCCTCTGAACCTCCTTTCCTCGGCAGCGGCGCCTCCGTCCCTGTGTTCACTATGAGGGGCTCCTCCATCCCCAAGCCCTGCTCCGGCTCCAGGACGTCAACCCAGAAGCGAAGGCGAGCGGCGAGGTGAGCGGAGCCGCGCGCGGCCGTGTCCACATCCGTCCCGCTGCCGGGAGGGCTGGGCGCCGCGCTCTGCCCCGGCCCTCCCGCAGCCCCGCGCTTCCCTCGGCAGTGCCGCTTCCCGCTCGCTCGGAGCGCCGCAGAGCCGCGTCGCCCGCCCGTCGCGCGGCAGCCGCGGGGCCGCGCCGCCCCCGGCCGGCACGGGTGAGTCCCGGCCTCCCCCCAGCCGCGGAGCTGGCAGCCACGGCGGGAATCAGGCGATGGGTGCCCAGGCGGTGGGTGCTTGGAGGACACCGTAGCGCAGGCTGGCACAGGCAGTGCCGGGGCTCCCCTGGCACCGATGGGCTTGGTTGGTTTTATCCAGCCTCATCCTCCTCTCTCTCTTTCCACTCTCAGAGCGTCCTGTGAGCAGCCTGGGCCAGAAGGGTGGCAGGAGGAGCACGACGGAGCTCCTGGCTGCTCCCAAACCGCAGCTCCTGAAGCTCTTGTACTGACTGTCCCTAAGGAAAAGGACTCCTCGCTGGGGCGGCCCGTGCTGAGGTGCTGAAATCTGCCCCTCTCCCTGAGCTCCGTCACGTCCTGTCGGCTCTTTCCTCGAGGTTTGGTGACCCATCTGCCCCTTGTGCTCCAAGCTTGTTCCCAGCCACCTCCTCTCCCTGCCCAGCTTGGGGTGCCCCAGCCTGGCCCCAACACCTTGCAGCTCCACATGCCGGCAGCGCCCRGGTCCTGCTGGCACCTGCATCCCGCTGCCTCCTGTTCCACGTGCATGGGTTACTGCGAGCACGGCGCCRACAGGCGAGCGCTGCTATGAACGAGGCCGGGTGCTTAATAAAGCCTGCAGCTCGAGCAGCAGCGGGGCCGAGGCAGCCAGGGACTCTCACTTGCCGTCTCCTTGCGCGCGGAGCCGGGCAGGACGGGGCGGGTGCCGTGGGAGCCGCGCGGGGCCCTTGGTGGCTGTGCGCTGTGACGGGCCGCGTGTCYCGCTCCACGGTTCCGGGGCTGCTGMGGGAGCAGCTCTGTCCCTCCGCTGCGTCACTCCTCATGTCCAGCTCCGTGCCCGGGGCTGCGGGGTGGGAACRGGGCCCACTGCCCCCCCGCTCCTGCCTGACACATCCGCACGAGCCGCTCCCGAGGGAGTGCAGGGCCCCCGGCCCTGACCTACTTCACTCGCCCGCCGCCGCAGCCTTTTGTCTCCTCGGCAGCTCCTCGTGAAAACGAAGTCAGTCCCGTTATGGGGCGGGGGGAGCTCGCGCCGCGAGCGGCGGCCGCGCTTTGATCCTGGCTGCCGAGGAGCCGGCAGGGACTTCAGCGTCGGGGGCAGCGGTGGAGCCGCCCTCGATGCCCTGCGTTCCAGGGAGGGTCGCGGTGCCCCGGGCTCTGCGTCACTGGTGGCGTCACGGGGGCTCTGGCCCTGAACCCCACGTGCTTCACTACCCTGTGTGAGCCGGGGCCCAGGTGTCCTGCAGGCCGGGCTGCCACYGCCGCAGCAGCCCCCTTCCCCCGTCCTGCTGAGCGGGGCTCCCAGAATCACAGAACCCTGGAATGGCCGAGGGTGGCAGGGACMCCTAGAGCTCACCCAGTGCAGCCCCTGCTCCACAGGGACACCCCGAGCACGGGGCACCCGGGTACATCCCGGTGGGTTTGGGAGGTCTCCAGAGCAGGAGCCTCCCTGGGCAGCCTGGGCCAGGGCTCGGGCACCCCCACACTCACCTTGTTCCTCCTCCCATGGAGATGGAGCTGCCCGGGGTTCAACTTGTCCCCATTGCCCCTTGTCCTGGCACTGGCCACCACTGAGAAGAGCTTGGCCCCKTCCTCCCTCCGTTCTCCCCTCAGGTGTTTGTACCTGTTGATCAGGTTCCCTCTCAGCCTCCTCTTCTCCAGGCTGAACCCGCCCTGCTCGCTCAGTCTCTCCTCGCAGGAGAGCTGCTCCAGCCCCTTCATCATCTTGGTTGCTCCCAGCACTGTCCCTGCTGGCCCTGGTGCTGCCAGGACAAGGTTGTCCCCTCCGGCGCCGGCTGTGGCCCCAACCCCGCTGGCCCCGCGTGGCGCCCGCGGAGCCTTTCCCGACCAGCGGCTGCCCTCTAGCTGCTGCCAGCGCTGCTGTCACCGTGGGGTCCCTGTCGTCCCCAGGGCTGCACACGGGGACCTTCGCTGGCTCTGCCTTGATCACCACTGGCTGTTGCTCCTGCAAAGCTGCTGCGCCTGTCCCCTGTGTCCCCAAGGTGTCCTCGACCTCGCTCTGCTCCCCACCAGCCTGGAGGTGCTGGCTGCCGCCCACGCTGTCCCCAAAGTCCCGCTGTCCCCATGGTGCTGGGGCTCACAGGGGATGCAGCTCATCCCCCCCTCCCAAATCCTGCCGGGAAAACCCCAGAATCCAGTGGCTCCGGAGCCTGGTGCCAGCCCGGCCCCACGTTTCTCTGCCAGGAGCCCCGCTGTCCCCGCGTCCCCATCCTGGGCACCACTGGCACAAAGCTCTGTTCAGGCCGCTCCGGTGCTGGAAAAGCTCCTGGCCACGTGYGGGGTGCCGTGGGGGGGCCCGGCTCCTCCTGGCACCCCCCCTGCAGCTGCGGAACGGGCGAAGGAGCCGGGTTTAACAGAGGCTCCTCCTTAGCCCCCCTGCTGCCGTCCCCAGGATGGCGGGAGCCAGATCCCCCCGGCTCTCCTGACATCCCTGGAAGGCGATCRGGAAGAGGCCTGGTCGGGGCCGGCGCTTGCACTGTGCTGAGATGGAACCGCCCTGGGAGGGTTCGGACAGGCACTAATTAAAGTCTCTCCTAATCAGCGTTTGCTCCACACGGGCCAGCGGCCACCGCGTGGGGACACGTGTGCGCGGCGGGACAGGCAGGGGTGCGCATGGCCGCACGTGCGTGTATGTGCACACACGTGTGTGCGGGGACCTTGACAGGCCTGTGCATGGCTGTGTGTGCACGTATGGGCATGGGGATGCAGATGTGCCYGTGCACAGCTGTGCACATGTATGTGCATACATATATGGGCACACAGACATGTCAGTGCACAGCTGYGCATGCACATACATGCATATGTGTAAGGAGAACATGGATATTGACATGCACAGAGGTGCAAGGGATGCAGATGTGTASGTGCACAGATGTACACACATGTGCATGGGAGATGCGATGCAGACCTGCACGTGCACAGCTGTACATGCATGTATTTACACACACATRGGGATACAGACTTGCACGTGTACGAATGTACGTGTACACATGTATAGGGACACAGGTATGCAGATGCCCAGAATTGCACACATGTATGTGTATGTCTAAGGGGATGCAGATGTGCACACACATATTTGCACATATGCATGGGGGATGCAGATAGGCACGAGCTGCAGCATCTGCGGCCCCGCGCGGCCCGTCCGGAGCCCGAGCGCCGCAGCCGCGTCCAGCACCCGGGCGGCCTGCGCGGGACCCGGGGAGCCCAGGGAACCCGGGGGGAAGGGGATCAGGGTGGCCACCGGCAGCGGAGCTGTGACAGGGACCAGGGTTGTCCCAGGCACCAGGGTGGTAATGGGGACCAGGCAGCGGGATGGCCCCTGGGATGGGAATCTGGGTGGCTCTGGGGACCAGCGTGAGGATGGGAACCAGGGTGACCCTGGGGACCATGGAGGTGATAAGGCTGCTCCTGAGGAAGACCATGGTGTCCACCAAGGGACATGGGCTGGGGCCTGTGTCCGTGTCCATGTGTGTCCATGTCCAGGTCTGTGCTGTTAGTGTCTTTGCCGTGGCCACATCTGTGCCTGCATCCGTGCCCATGGCTGAGACCGTGCCCATGACCGTGCCCGCATGGCCACACTCAGCTCCAGGCCGCGTGAGACAGCCCAGGGTGGCCGAAACCTCCCTCGAAACCCCAGAGGAAGCTCTGGGGGACATTTGTCCACCTTGTCCCCACGCATCCCTGGCTGCCCTAGCAGCCTCGGGGTCCCTGTGCGAGGCCGTGTGTGACAGGGACCCTCATGCAAGGGACACACGTGACACAGTGAGCGCAGTCCCYGCAGGCCAAGGCAGGAACCCCGTGAGTGCCACCGTGAGCAGGGGGACGTGCGGCTTGTGCGTGTCCAGCCCAGGGAGGGGACACGGGAGCCGTGTGGGTGGCATGGGGGGACCTGGGGGACCCGCGCGGGTGGCACAGGGGACACGTGGGTGTCGGGTGGCGGCGACGAGCAGTGGTGCNATGCCCAGATGTGCACACATGTATGTGTATGTCTAAGGGGATGCAGATGTGCACACACATATTTGCACATATGCATGGGGGATGCAGATAGGCACGAGCTGCAGCATCTGCGGCCCCGCGCGGCCCGTCCGGAGCCCGAGCGCCGCAGCCGCGTCCAGCACCCGGGCGGCCTGCGCGGGACCCGGGGAGCCCAGGGAACCCGGGGGGAAGGGGATCAGGGTGGCCACCGGCAGCGGAGCTGTGACAGGGACCAGGGTTGTCCCAGGCACCAGGGTGGTAATGGGGACCAGGCAGCGGGATGGCCCCTGGGATGGGAATCTGGGTGGCTCTGGGGACCAGCGTGAGGATGGGAACCAGGGTGACCCTGGGGACCATGGAGGTGATAAGGCTGCTCCTGAGGAAGACCATGGTGTCCACCAAGGGACATGGGCTGGGGCCTGTGTCCGTGTCCATGTGTGTCCATGTCCAGGTCTGTGCTGTTAGTGTCTTTGCCGTGGCCACATCTGTGCCTGCATCCGTGCCCATGGCTGAGACCGTGCCCATGACCGTGCCCGCATGGCCACACTCAGCTCCAGGCCGCGTGAGACAGCCCAGGGTGGCCGAAACCTCCCTCGAAACCCCAGAGGAAGCTCTGGGGGACATTTGTCCACCTTGTCCCCACGCATCCCTGGCTGCCCTAGCAGCCTCGGGGTCCCTGTGCGAGGCCGTGTGTGACAGGGACCCTCATGCAAGGGACACACGTGACACAGTGAGCGCAGTCCCYGCAGGCCAAGGCAGGAACCCCGTGAGTGCCACCGTGAGCAGGGGGACGTGCGGCTTGTGCGTGTCCAGCCCAGGGAGGGGACACGGGAGCCGTGTGGGTGGCATGGGGGGACCTGGGGGACCCGCGCGGGTGGCACAGGGGACACGTGGGTGTCGGGTGGCGGCGACGAGCAGTGGTGCCTAATGAGGAGCGGCGCCTGACGAGTGACGAGTGACGGCGCCTAATGAGGCGCAAGGCGTCACGAGTGACAGCGGCAGCCGCGCCGGCGCTTAATGAGCTCCGGCGGCGCCTAACGAGCTGCAGCCCCCCAGACACGGCGGGGGGGGCCGCGGGGGGGACACGGGGGGCCGCGGGGTCCCCACGGACACAGGCTGCAGCGCGAGGCCACCCTGCCCCTGGAGCCTGGGAGCCCCCGGCTGCCCCCGAGCCCCAGCCGGGGACAGCGGCGGACGCGGGCTGGGACACGCATGAATGCGCAGGGGACAGGCAGCGGCRCAGGGGAACGGACACGGACAGGCTGGGGTGGGCTGGGGTGCTCTGTGACCCTGCGCGACAGGCGGGGAGGAGCAGGGGACAGGCAGGGTGGGGACGGGAGCACGCGGCCTGTCTGGCACAGGCGGGGGACAGTGTGTGACGCCCAGGGACAGGCAGGGATGGGGCGGGCTGAGCAGTGACGCTTGGGGACACCTCGGGAGAGCGCAGGGCGGGCAGGAAGGAGCTGGGGGACAACGGGRTGTCCCTCCTCCTGCTCCCTGCCCGCGGGCCGAGGCCGCGGCCTCGCCTGGACCTTGTCCAGGCCCTGTTGCTCCCGCGGGATCTCCATTTCCTGCAGCCCTTCTCCGGCTGCAGATCCAAGGGGAGGACRTGCTGGGATGAGCAGAGGGGCCGGCCGTGCCTGGGGTCTCCACGGAGGGAAACGTTTCTTCCTCCCTGCCCAGTCCAAAGGATCTTTGAATCCCGGGTCCTGTCCCTGGGGTTGACCTGCAGCCGGCCCCCTCAGCTGAGCTGGGGGTCCCTCCGTGGTCTCCCACAGTGGGACATGAGGAATGCACAATGGCCACATCCCGGGGGCCAATCGTGACCCAAGGCCAACYACCTCCCTGAGCTTGGTCACGTCCTCATGGCTGTTGCCACCCCCATGGGCTGGGGTCTCCCCGCCTGACCCGGTCCCCTCGAGCTGCTCTGCTCGAGCACCGCTGGAGGGYCCATGACAGGGTGTGGGGCCACACGAGGTCCTGCCGAGACCCCTGGAGACCAACCTGGACAGCAAGTCTGCGTCACAGTCACCTGAGGAGGAGCGTCGTGCTCAAAACTGTGGAGACCAGAGATGGAGAGCTGGGAAGTSCTTGTCTGTGCCTCCCACGTGGCCTCCCCTCTGTGGCAGGCACCCCGTGGTGTCCCCTGTGTCCCCAGCAGGGTGACCCCGGGAGCAGCCTGTGCAGGGAGCTGCTCCGGATCCCAGCAGAGCTGGAGCCCGGCACCACGAAATCCCCCCCGAGCAGGCACGGGAGCCAGGGCCCAGCAGTGTGGGTCCTTCCCCCTCGTCCTGCGGGTGCTCAGGGAGCTGCGGGAGGCGGYGGGGTTGCTGCGTAGCCCTCAGCGCCATCCTGCCATCCCACCGGCCGCGGGAGCTGCGGGCGCCTGGCACGCGGCTGTGCTTTGCCCGGGMCGTTCTCCCATGGGAACCCAGCCGGTCTCTTGCAAGGGGGGCAGGYGGGACCCCCCAGTGCCCTCGTGCTGTCCGGGGAGGAGACGGGAATCCAGGGGCAGAGGCGAGTGGTCCTCGAGCAGATCCAAGCTCTCCCTTCCCGGGATGCTGCTCAGGAGGACCAGGATTTCCAGGGGGCTGGATCCGGCTGGGGACACGCGGCTTGGCCGACGCCCGGGATCTGGTGCTGTTTCCTTCTCTGCCCATTCCTCGGGAACAGGACGAGGCCGGGAGCGTCTGTCCCTGCAGCAAGGTGGGATGCTCTGGATGCACCCTCTGCCCGGGAGGCCACCCTCAGTGTCCGCAGCACGTCCAGGTCCCGAGCACCAAGGGCACTCAGGGGGATGAGGTACCGGCTCAGGGGACCTTTCCCTATTGCTGAGCATTGGGCTTAGCCAGGAGGAGGAAGGGAGAGGAGGGAACCGTGGAAAGAAAAGGCGGTGCTGTCACAACGCTGCAAAGCGGTGATGAAATCGGGATAACGAAGAGTGTCGGGGGCTCCGGGTTGTCGGGGCGGTTCGAGGGGCCGCAGTGACGGTGGGCGCAGCCACGTGGGGCACAGGGAGCCACCACCGAGGAGCCCCCAGAGCCGCTGTGGGGAACAGGGTCCCCTGGGGCTCGTGGCGGGGGGCTGTGCGGCGCCACGTGCCTGGTCCCTCACTGGGGAGGCTCCCACGCAGGCGAGAATGAGGAGAGCGAGAAGCAGAGGGAGAAGAAGAGAGGGAGGAAGAGAGAGGAGGAGGAGGAGGAGGAGGGTGCCGGGGCACGGGCGGGTGCAGGTGGAAGGAGGAGCTGGAGCCGCCCTGTGCCAGCTGAGTCCCACCGCGGTGACCAGGGCTCGGGCACCCTGCCGTGCCGTGCGGCTCCGCGCAGGGCTCGGGAGGGAATCCCGAGGGGGCCCTGTCCCGCTCAGCCTCCCTTGCTGCCGCCGTGGGGAGCAGGGGCCGGCGCCGGCCCGTGCGGGGCTGCAGCCGACCCAGGGCACCCCTGGCCGCACGCCCAGGGTTAGCCGCCGCCACCACCAAAACCTGCGCTGCCTTTCCAGGGAGGATGTGGAGTTTCCTTCTTGGAGAAGGTCTCCTTCTCGCAGAGTTGGACTAGATGCCTCTGGAGGCCTCTTCCAACCTTAAGCATTCTATGATTCTATGATTCTTTGGAGATCATCAAAACCKGCCTGGATGTGACCGGGTGCCCTGTGCTCTGGGTGTCCCTGCTGGAGCAGGGGGTTGGACTGGATGCTCCCCAGGGGTCCCTGCCGCCCTCAACCACCCTGTGMCTCTGTGATTTTCAGCAGGAGYGACCGCTAAGCCCCTCGTCGTGAGCCCCGGCTGCCACCAGGCTCYGTCCCGCTTCCCCCGGCCTGGGCGCTCAGCCTGCTTTGCCAATGCCGAGCTCTGGCAAATCCAGCCCAGCTCCTGCCTGGGTTTCACATCTGGGCTCAGCCCAAACTGGGGGTCGCGCGGGGCCGGTCGGGACCTGCTTTGAAGGCCCAACCGCGGCTGCAGCCGGGGAGGCGGCGGCGGGAAGGAGCCTGGAGCCGGGGGAAGGCAGCGACCGGGGTCCCCAACCGCGGCCGCAGCCGCTGCGCTGCGTGAGCCGAGACGGCCGCGCTTGGAGCCCCTGGGATCCTCCGTGGCCGTCGGGACCGACGGCGGATTCGGGAGACCCTGCAAAGGGCCCGCGGGGCAGGGCCGTGTTCGCCACCAGCAGCAAGCGCTGCAGGTGGGAGGGCATTGGAGCGGGACGAGGGGTTTCGGGACCCCCGACAGCCTCTCCGGGAAGGGCAGGGGGACCCCTGGGCGCGGTCGGTGCTGCCGTTGTCCCGGCGGGAGGCGCCATCCCCGCGGAGCTCGGCCGTCCTCGCGGGCATCGCCGCCCTGCAGAGACCCAGCGGGCGCACAGCCCCACGCCGAGTGGCTTTGCAAACGCCTTTTCCTTCCAAAATGAAGACAAGAAAACGTTCCATTTTGTTTTGAATGGTTTTGCTACAGCCAGACGCTCCAGTGAACACTAGGAGTTTTGAAACTCAGACACTCAAAGTTTTCAGTAAAGGAAAAACATGAGAAAAAAAGGTGAGGGAAGCAAGAAAGAAAAAGCCAGAGGAAAAACTTTTCAGCTTGTCTTTTTAGAGCAGCCCGTGAATGAACAAAGCGGCTCTGCAGAGTCACTGATGCGGGTCGCCAGCTCGGCCAGAAAAGGGCTAGACGGCGGCCGAGGCGGCGCCGCGGCGGCGGGAGCGGATCCGGCGCTGCCAGGGCGGCCTCGTTGCTCCCGAGCGGCGCCTGGATGCGCTGCCAGCGCTCAGCCCTGTGTCCAGCAGCGGGCAGCGCGGGCAGCGCGGGCAGGCCGCCTTTCGCCCGCGTTTATCTCCCGCCCGGCCAGCGATGGAGCCGGGGAGACGGCTCCGCAGCGGCGCCGCTAGGCCTGCGGCGGGCACCAGAAGAGCCGCCGGCAGCAGCGGCACACGTGGATGGCGAYGAAGACGATGGTGACCAGGACGTAGCTCGTGAGGATGACCTGGATGGCGAACTTGGTCTCRGGATCGTCGAGCGTGCGCTTGCGCTGGCTCTCATGGGTGACGCGGAGGCGGAAGGYGGCCGCCAGCCGGCCCTGGCGCCAGCAGTAGTAGGTGCCCCTGTCACTGAGGCGCACGCGGAGGATGTGCAGGTGGTTGCCGTGGTCGATGAAGACCCGCATGCTCCTGTTGACGCCGCGCAGGTAGCGGGAGCGGTAGAGGCGCACGGAGCCCTTGTCCCAGGCCACGGCGTGCTCGGGCCGGGCGCCGGGGCAGGCGATGACGAGCGCGCGCCCCGCGGGGTGCGTGTGCAGCTGCGTGGGCACGGCGGGCAGCGAGGGCCTCTGCCCCAGCTTGGAGACCACGTCGGCGACGGCGTGCACGCCCTCGCCGGCCGCCCGCTCCTCGGGGCAGG
>NW_020455573.1:361396-367061 GCF_003342845.1 Nothoprocta perdicaria
CCGCGAGCCGCACGACGTCGCGTTGGGCAGCGCGCCGCGGTAGCGCGGGTGCAGCCGCCCGCTGCGCACGTAGCACAGCCCGACGCGCCGCTGCTCGCCCCGCACGCCGCAGCGGTCGCAYTGGCCCCAGGCCCAGAAGGCGGTGAAGAGGCTGACGGCGCCGCTGGCCTCCTCGTCCCGGGCGCGCTGCCCGCTGTCCACGAACGCCACCGTCATGCCCTGGGTTGACTGCACGTCCACGTCGTAGCCGTAGAAGTAGTCGCCTCTCTTGGTGCCGCACAGGTAGAGGCCCGAGTCCTTGGCCTGCGCCCGGAAGACGATGAGGCTGAACATGCGGATGCTGAAGCGCTTCAGCACGTCGCTGCCCACGTGGATGTGGCCCGAGTCCACCACCAGGGTGCCAGCAAAGTCCGTCAGCACCGTGGTTTGGTGGCTGCCCTCRTCCTTCTGGAAGTACCAGACGACGGAGGTGACCTCCTCCGGCTTGCAGCTGCAYGGCAGCTCGAAGGTCATGTCGGCCAAGTAGGCGGCGTTCTCGAAGAGCAGGAAGGCGGGACAGGCCGCGCGCTTGAACACGTCGTCCTCCTGGATGGCGAGGGCGCGCAGGAGGCCGGGCAGGTGCAGGAGGAGGGCGGCCCGCAGCAGCGGGGCCCGCATGGCGCTGCCCGCGTGCAGCCCCAGCCCCAGGCGGGGCAGGACGGGGCCCAGAGTGCCCCAGCACAGGGGGCTGGAGGCGGCTCCGGCGGCGCCCAGGAGGGTCTCGCCCGCCGAGCAGCTCCCGGGAAGCGGCGCCGGGCGGCTCCGGGGCTCTAGAACCCCTCTGTGCCGGTTCCGGAGCGCGCGGCGCCGCCCAGGGCTGGTGGTGCTGCAGCGCGAGGGCACCAGGACAGGCGGGACCCGGGTGCTGGGAAGGAGCCTGGCACTGCTCGGGCTCTCTTGAGGAACACAAGCCCGAGCACAGAGCGGGACGTGTCCAAGCGCCGCTGCTCTCCGTGGCCCCCCCGGAGAGTTTCCAATACAACATTCAGCCTTCTCCTCCTTCCCTGCTGCTTCGGCGAGCGCCCAGGTGCTGAATCCCTCGGCACGGGGAACGGTGGAGACTCCCTGTCCGGGAGCCATGKGAGGCTTTCCCTGCACCCGGCCTTGGCCCGCGCTAAGGCTGGCACCAGCCCGGGGGGCCTCGGCGCACCTCCGTGCTCATGAGGGCCAGCTCCGAGCCCACACCCAGGCCAGGAGGTACCCGCGCGGAGCTGCCCCCTTCCTGCTGCCACCACTCGTGTCTGCTCCTCTGAGCAGCAGCGCGCACCGTTGTCCTATTTCTCCCGAGTCTGCCAAGCAAACAAGAGGGATGTTGCTTCTCCCAGAAGATGGGAGGCTGCGGGCTGCTCCCATCCTTCCGAGGAGGGATAAATACGAGCCCTGGCCTTGGGACTTGCTGAAAGCCCCAAGCTGCTCCCAGCAGCTCCTAGAGCGCAGCCGGCAGGGACTGCTCCAGCACAGGGCGGCTTCCCAGAGGGATCCCTCAGAAGGAGGATGCTCAGCTCTCCTCGTCTTCCCACAGGGATCCCTTGGAAGGATGATGCTCAGCTCTCCTCGGCTTCCCACAGGGATCCCTCGGAAGGAGGATGCTCAGCTCTCCTCGGCTTCCCACAGGGATCCCTTGGAAGGATGATGCTCAGCTCTCCTCGTCTTCCCACAGGGATCCCTCGGAAGGATGATGCTCAGCTCTCCTCGKCTTCCCACAGGGATCCCTTGGAAGGATGATGCTCAGCTCTCCTCGGCTTCCCACAGGGATCCCTCGGAAGGAGGATGCTCAGCTCTTCTTGTCACCTGTGGCCACTGGAGAAAAAGCCACTGCCCATTGGCCACTGTGCCAGGAGGAAGAGGACCTGACTGGGGCTGTGAAGCCTTCTGAGGTTTGAATCCACCTCCACAGCCTAAGGAATGCCCCTAGCACCCAGTGCGCGCTCGTGGCAGGAGCAGAGGCTCGGGGCGGGGTAGGAAGGACACCCACAGCTCCMCGGGAGACCAGATCCACTGCAGCGGCAGCAGAGCCTGAGCTAAGGGCTGACCACGACCCTGCACCTCAGGAACCGGCTGCTGAGGCACGGGAGGGGCCCGGGGCGCCCACCTCCTCCCTCGGGACTATCCTGTGGATGAGAGCAGCAGAAAGAGCCTCAGGAGAGGAGCCCATTGCTCCCCACCCCGGGGAGCCTCCCCCGGCCGCGGCTCCKTGGTGGCGAGAGCCACCGTCGCTCGCAGCCCCGGGCGCTCCTGTGGTGCCTCTGAGGGGGCAGCTCTTCCCTCTGCTCCTCCAGCTGGATTCCTGACCCAAACAAACCTGGGGTTGTTTCTGAGCTGAGCTCAAGGGAGCCTGAGCTGCAAACACACACCGGGCTGCTCGGCTCCTCCCTCACCAGAACTGCAAAGGCGCCTGATGGGAAAATGGAAAGGCTTCACATTTAAAACCAGTATTAGGCAGTATCGGAGACTGTCTTTCTTGGACTGAGGCTTGCCAGCTTCATCTAAACTTCAATTTATGGGGAATTTYGGCAAACCTGATTGTGCCCAAGATYACAGGGTCACGAGGGGACAGACCTGTGGGGTTCCCCCCGCGCACCRGGCTGGGCCCAGTGCACCGAGACCCACCCCCTGCCCCACATTTCCATCTCCATCAACCCCTTCATCCGCGGCTGCATGGGTAAATATGGAATTGTCACGGATTACGTTTCCTAAATCACCTACATGACCGGGACTACACGGACAGAGATGAAAGAGGGAGGGCRCTACTTGTTTTTCTGTCTTCTCCTACATAAACACTAGCCCAGTTTTTCCTTCCCTCAGTTATTTTCCTCATCTAGGAGATTCTCGCAGTGTCATTCTGTGAGGACAGGCTGCCCCAGCACTCACAACACAGCCCTTTGTGCCTAACCTTTATTTGTGCAGAACCGCTGCTCTGGGTGCATCRCAGAGGCCGAGGGAAACGCAGTCAGCAGCACTCCAAACGGGCCTCATCTCTCTGCGAGTCCCTGTCACAGCAGCTGAGGACACAGCCGAGCTGGGACCCCCTTTTGTTCCTGCATGGCTATTTTGCTTCTGCTCCTTCAGCCAACTTGGTAACGTTTCATCAGCTCCAGCACTGCCGTTTCCTCGGCTCCCTTCAGCAAGCTGCTGCTCGGGAGCTGGGCTTCTCCCTGTGCTCGGCGCGGCGCGGCGSTCGGATCGTCTGTGCTCATGCTCTGCAGCTTGCTGAACAGAGCCCTGCCGCTCTCCCTCTCCGCGTCGCTGAGGAGATCCACGTTCAGGCCGAAGCGCCGGGTGCTCGAAAGGCTCTGCAGGATCTGCAGGACGGCGTCTCTGTCCTCGCRACAGACGTGCTCCGCCAGCACCGTCAGGAACTCACCCAGGAGCCCAAAGCCTAGGTCAGCCTGAAAGATCCTGCCCAAGGCCTTGCCTTCAAGTTTAAGCAAAAGCTGGTATTTTTCTTTTCCATTTTTTAAGCATCTGCGCCAATCTCTGTAAAATTCAGCAGAGGTTCCAGGCAGTTGATGTAGTTCCTGGAGGAAAAATGAGTTACTGACTTTCTTGTGTTTTGTTTCCACCTTCTCCCCGCTTGCCAACCCATGGATGTGCAACAGACACAGCGAGTGCAGGGTTTGCTGAAGGGCTGCATGAAGCCGGCCAGGCGGCTAAGCGGGCAGAAAAGGAAACAACGTGAAGCAGAGAAGCCCTAAGGAAGCCAGAGAACTTCAGAGGGAAACTGCAGAAGAAGGGGTGAAAGGGGAACGCGGCGCGAGGGTGAGGGGTGCAGGACCCCTGACCCACGCAGAGGGGCTGGGCGCCGCGCGCTGCTCGGGGAGGGATCTGCTGCGGGCTGAGCTCCTTCCGTGAGAACCTCTGCTCCAGCACACAGCAAATCAAAGGGATGAGGAGATAAAAGATAAGGGATGTGAATGGTTCTGCTGCCCCTAGCACTGCCTTTCCTTACCTGCTACACTGCTACGGGCCTCTGGCTTGGGCTGAGAGAGAGATACGCTCAATATGGCATCGCCAGATAAAGGGAAATCTGTTTTATCCAACATGTAATCAGGCTGCTGAACTCCTCAGCACCGACTTGACTCGGGCACTGATTGAAGGAGGATTAAAATATTTAGGCTTTTATASAGAGAGTGAAAACAAGTCACAGCAATAACAGGCTGTGTTTAGATGCAAAATGTGGATGCCCCGGAGATCAGAGCCCAAGCACTAATGAGATTASGAAGAGAATTTCCTCTAGGAGGATCACTGTTCAGCGCAGCCAAATCTAAAGCTGCCTGCAAGGATCGCAGAAGGATCTCGCAATAACAGGCAAATGAGAGTCACTGTCAAAAATTCATGAGACACTTGTGAGAAGCATCCACGGGAAGTATCTCCAGCTACCTGTTCAGAGACAGAGGCTGCTGCAGCTCCCATCAGCAGGAAAGCAGCCCTGTCACTGTGTCACTGGGCCAGCAAAAGCCAGCCTGGAAATTCTTCTGCCGGGCTCAGCTCAGGCGCAGCAGCAAAGTGGCAAAGCCGGCGTGAGGAGTCAGCAGGAAAGCAACGCAGGACAAAACACGACGGCTGCTTTGTGACTGGATCAATCCATAGGGTTCCCAYTCCCGAATAGCGCCTGCAGTTTGGCTACCCTTCCGCACAAAAGCAACAAGCTACCGCTGGAGGAGCGGGGGCAGCAAGGGGGGCTGGAGGCGCAGGCTGCTTTCTGAAGCCGAAGACATCAGCGCAGGGCCCTTCAGGCTGGACAGCGTCCTCTGAAGGGGGCAGGACAGTCACAACTGCCCCGGGAAACACTTCTTTGTGGGTTACAGTGTGCGAGGGGCCCGGCTGCGCGCGGGAGCCGCTGCCTGCGGCTGCTCAGCGTGACGCTGCGCCCAGCCAGGGCCCCTCGCACGCGGCACCGTGTCCGCGCCTGCCAGGAGCGGGGCCGAGGCAGGGCCCCTGCGCCGCGAGCGTCCCGGCCCCGCGCCGAGGTGACCGCGGCTCCGGCCTCACCCTGCGCTGCCGCTCCCCGAGTCCCACGGGGCTGGAACAGWCTCTCACTGAACCCCACAGTTATCTAGTCCCAGTAACTCTGGGGATTCCTATGTTTCCCACAGAAATCCTTTGGAATAAGTCTTACCCTTTAAAGCGAGAGCCCCAGTGGTTCCCGAGGAACGTTTGGATGTGGCCAAGGCCCCGGCCAGGCCCCTCACCTGGGCCATGTCCTCGCTGCTGGCCTGCCCGCCCTGCGCGGGCCTCGCACACGGATTCCACAGCTCCTTCCCTTTCCTGGCCACTTTGTCCTTTCTCTCTAGAGGCTTCAGGTGTGACGCCAGCACGATATCCCTGCGGGCAACAGCGGTGGGTATTCAGGATSCCTGGGGAGGCTCTAATCCCCGGGCCCCTCCGTGGTGCCCCCAGTGCAGCATCCTCTGGGCTATGGCAGGGCGAGGATCGCGSAAGGCGCATCCTGCCGCGCGCTGGGTGTGGAGCCAATGCCCGGGACCCGCCAAGCAGGAATTCCCTGGGCCGCTCTGGCATGGGCGTCTGTGCCCAGCAAGGGAGCAGCCCCACACTCCTGCTGCCCTGTCTTGCGACACCCCAGCGTTCTTGTCGCCTTCAGACATTCCCGGGAAAGCTCCTGATC